>NC_052639.1:16734202-16994439 GCF_016161935.1 Mauremys reevesii
ATAAAGAGGTAAAGGAGGGTAATATAATTAGTACCAATTAACAAAGGTTCAGAGACAACAGATCCAATCAAACTAACTGGATATCCTTATTGGGTGAGATCAAAAGTTTGGTTGCAGCTAATAGTTTTGATGAGCTGAGAGGTGAAAACATTGCCTAGACTTCTGTAAGGCATATGACTTGGTTCAGCACAATATTTTGACTAGAAAACTAGAAAGATACAAAATAAACACAGCATACATTAAACAGATTAAAAACTATGATTGTAAATGGGGAACCATGCTTGAGTAGATTTCTTTCTAGGGGGTTCCCACAAGGATTGGTTCTTGGCCCTGTGCTATTTAACATTCTTATCAATGACCTGGAAGAGAATATAAAATCATCATTGATAAAGTTTGCAGTTGCCACAAAGATTGGGGTTCGTGGTAACTAATGAAGTGTCAGAAGATTCAGGCTCCAGCACTGGGAGTCCGGGAAGTTTTCCCAGCCCTGGCTGGAGGGTTATTTCCTGTTCCACAAAGAGTGGAAGTTCCATTCCCAACTCCTGTGCCTTAAAATTAGGCCCTGACACTACACCACACATTCAGCATAGTGGTATGATTATAAAATGATTAGAACATAATTATGTTGCATTTTGTGCAAGATGCGTCATGTTCAGTGTCATTGGAAAAGATATGATTTGCTGAATATGACTGTCCTATTTGTGTGCATGTATCATGTTCGTAACTGAAGTCATGGATATTGACTCTGTATCTGTATTTCAAATGTGTTTACTCTGGGTAACACTCACAACAAGCCTTTCAGGTACAACAAAGAAGCCAGACAGTGTTCATGGCTCATCAAGAAAGACAATGGACCGTGGAAGAGCTTAGCCCTCTTGTGAATTTTTCAGCTGGCCTATGAGCCATGGCTACTATGACTCAGCAGGGCATGCTAGGGCATGTGAGCAGACCACATGACAATGAGCTCCATTTTGGTACCTGTATTTTTCCACAAACTGGACTGGGAAACAAGTTTGGAACAAATGGTTCCCGCAATATGGAAAAGCTACATAAGGTGGAGTGTGACATCATTTCTTGGCCTCATTCCCCACACAAGAGAACTCCTGGAAACACCTGAGGAAGAAAGACTGAACTGGGGGAACTGCTGGTCCCAAAGTAAAGGGATTTTTAGCTTGTGTATGGAAACTTGGTTGACTGCTTGTATCATCAGTCAGGGTGAGAAACTGCTAATTCAAATTCTATCCAGATAGTATGTTAAGCTTAGTTTGAGTTTTTGGTTATTTGTTAAGTAATCTGCTTTGATCTGTTTGCTACCACTTATGGCTGGGAAATTGGCTTTTGTCTTCTATCTGTCTTTGAGTGGCTTAGGTAAAGCACTCAGGTAGCTTAGTTGGATGCGTGGTGCCACCTGCTGTCCTGTTGGGTAATAACAGGGCCTGGAGAGGCTGGCAGTGTGAGAAGGGCCAACCCAGTTTGAGGGTTAGAGGGACAGTGTTTCCCAGAAGCCCCCCAGACTGCACCCCCGGGGTGACAGCCCATCACACCCTAGAGTACACAAGTCTCAGCAGGTTTGTCACATCCTTTCCCCTCCCATTCCACACCCTAGACAGTTCCTGCCTCCCACTACCTCTAGCAGCTCCCACCCTCCTATACATTTACTTCTCCTCTCCCTCCAAGCAGAACCCACCACCAGCTCCCTGATAATCCCTTACCTGAGCCAGCTCCATTGCAGACATTTCCTTCCAGCTGGGAGGAGGGGATGATTTAGGGTGAAAGGTGGACATTATTCTGTAGCCTGCCAGGGCAAGAAGGGCAAAATGAGAGAATTCAGACAGGGTTTCTGTCCTTTCCACATGTCAATTCCCCCCAGCATTTTTCCCTGGTAATGGACATTCTAGGTTCTGCCACACTGTGTAGCACAAAATGACCTTATTCCAGTACAGGCCTAGCCCCCTCCCACCAGGGTGTAACCCACCTAGACATAGTGAAACCCTCCCAGTAGCAGAATCTCTCTGTTACACTTATACAGTTTGTAAATGATACCAAGCTGGGAGGGGCTGCAAGTGCTTTGGAGGCTAGAATTACAATTCAAATTGATCTGGACAAACTGGAGAATATAGGATGAAATTCAATGAGGACAAATCCAAAGTACTCCACTTAGGAAGGAACAATCAGTGGCACACATACAAGACAGGAAATGACTGCCTAGGAAGGAGCACAGCAGAAACGGATCTGGGAGTCACAGTGGATCACAAGCTAAATATGAGTCAACAGTGTTACACTGTTGGAAAAAACCCAAGTATAATCCTGAGATGTATTAGCAGGAGTATTGTAAGCAAGACATGAGAAGTAATTCTTCCGCTCTACTCTGCACTGATTAGGCCTCAACTAGAGTAATGTGTCCAGTTCTGGGTGCCACATTTCAGGAAAGATGTGGAAAAATTGGAGAAAGTCCAGAGAAGAGCAATAAAAATGATTAAAGGTCTAGAAAACATCACCTATGAGGGAAGACTGAAAAAATTGTGTTTGTTTAGTCAGGAGAAGATATGATCAGCTTTCAAGTACATAAAAGCTCATTTCAAGGAGGAAGGAGAAACATTGTTCTTAACCTCTGAGGACAGGACAAGAAGCAATGGGCTTAAATTGCAGCAAGAAAGGTTTAGGTTGGACATTAGGAAAAACTCCCTGTCAGGGTGGTTAAGCACTGGAATAAATTGCCTAGGGAGGTTGTGGAATCTCCATCATTGGGGATTTTTAAGAGCAGGCTGGACAAATACCTCTCAGGGATGGTCTAGATCAGGGGTGGCCAACATGTGGCTCTTTAGAATTTAATACGCGGCTCCTTGTACAGGCACCAACTCCGGGGCTGGTGCTACAGGCACCAACTTTCCAATGTGCTGGGTGTGCTCACTACTCAGCTACAGGCCCTGCCCCCACTCCACCCCTTCCCTGAGCCTGCAGTGCCCACGCTCCATCCCCCCATCCCTCCCACCGAGTGTCTTGCATAGCATGAGCAGCTGATCGGGAGTGCGAGGAGGGGGAGGGGTGCTGATTAGTGTGGCTTCCCATGGGTGGGAGGCACTGGGAGCAGGGGGTGGGAGCTGATGATTCTTTAGCAATGTATATTGGTAAATTCTGGCTCTTTCTCAGGCTCAGGTTGGCCACTCCTGGTCTAGATAATACTTCATCCTGCCTTGAGTGCAGGGGACTGGACTAGCTACCTCTCAAGGTCCCTTCCAGTTCTGTGATTCTATGAACCAAAGGCCAGAGATGAGCAGAATCAAAGAAGTCACTCTGGGGTTTCTCCCTGTCATTGTCCCGAAGGCAGCTCTCTCAGATTAACTAAGTTATTTGATGCTCCAGCCTTTACACAGTCTCTCCTGGGAGTGCCCCTTTCATGGGCTGGGCCTAGTTTTAGCTTTTGGGAAGCGTGACCCTGGGGGCTCTGAGATTGGGCCTTCTTGCCTCAGCACACCTTGTTTCTTTCTGTGGCTCCCCAGTGAGTCCAAATGACTAGATACTCCTCATACAGACTGTGAACATAAGAATGTGTTTTGTGTTTAGACTTTATTGAATGCTTGTAAGTTGCTGCCTGAGTTAACATCTGACTAGTTGCATTGTGAGCCTCTGTGGCTCTGTAAATCACCAGACAGGAGAGAGACTTTACCTATGTGAAGTGCTGATTGGCAACAGAATGCCTGGCAGGAAAGGTCCATCAACACCAGAGAGACTATTATGGGATGTTAACAAAGACACGAGACTGTTGTTGTGCTCTTCACTTCCCATTAGCTGAGTTTCCTGCTCAGAGCACATGGTAGGAAGGGGATGAAAAACCCCATAGAGAAGGAACTGATTGTCTGTATGCTGCCTGGACTCTCGGGGGGGGGGGGAAGTTTCTAGGCATAAGCAAGAGATCCCCAGCTGCTTAGCCTGGGTTAGTCCTAAAGAATATGTAGAGCTTGCTTATTACAGAAGCTTCTATTACCTTTGAAATTTAAGACTGCAACTCATCTGCATCTATAGGATTACCTGCTTTAACTTTGTTAACAACTCTCGTTTCCTTTTAAATAAGTCTTAATACAGGTTATGACAGGACTGGCTACAAGTGTCTTTGTTGGAAGATCTAAGATTTAATTGACCTAAGGAAGTGACGGGTCCTTTGGGACTGGCAGTAACTTGAACATTGCTGTGATTCGTGCTGTAAGGCAGTGGTTCTCAACCAGGGCCCCCCTGGGGGGACGTGAGCAGCTTTCAGGGGGCTGCCAAGCAAAGCTGGCATTAGACTCACTGAGTCCCAGGGCAGAAAGCTGAAGTCCCAGCGCAGGGGGCTGAAGTCCAGGGCCCTGAGCCCCATCACCAGGGCTGAAGCCAAAGCCTAAGCAATGTAGCTTTGCGGGGGCCCCTGTGGCATGGGGCCGCAGGCAGTTGCCCTGCTTGCTACTCCTAACGCCAGCCCTGGATTTTAAATGCAGAAAACCAGTTATTGTGGCCCACATGGGCAGTGGAGTTTTTATAGCGTGTGTGGGGTGGGGGTGGGGAGGCTCAGAAAGAAAAAGGTTGGGAACCCCTGGAGTAAGGGACCACCTGTCACAAAGGTGAGCTCACCTGCGTGGTGAGATATATGGGATCACCCAAGAGGACTGTCTGTGATTCCATGTTAATGCTGTTACAATGCCTGAAGCGTTTACACTGGATACTTGGTTGGTGAAATCTCCATACAGACCTCACACCCAATTTGGGGTTTGTGCCCTGCTTCTCACCAGTCTGCCTGAGGCTGGTGCTAGTGTTCTCGAGTCACTGAAGACAGTGTTACAGAGAGAGGAGCTGTGACTTCCCCAAGGTCACTAAACAGGTCCATGACAGAGCCAGGAACAGATCCTGTTAACTCCCGAGCCCCGTCACTCGCAGCTTGGAGAGGTCCCCAGTGCACACTGTAGGAAGAGCTGTGCAGAGATTGCAAATGAGCTGCTCTGCCAAGACAGCCTGCACATCCATGGACAAACCACCTCGCTGGGGGTGTGTCCCCTGGGTCAGGAGAAGTCACTGACTTGGGCCCACACGGCTCAGGCTGTGGGGCTGTTTAATTGTCATGTAGAAGTTCCGGCTTGGGCTGCAGCCCAAGGTCTGGCACACTCCCACCTCCCAGGGTCCTAAGGTGAAAAGAGACAAATTCATATTACAATTAAGGCACAAATATTCAACAGCGAGGATGATTCACCACAGGAACAAGCTACCAAGGAAAGTGGTGGATTCTCCGTCTCGTGACGTCATTTCATGATGACTGGATGCCTTTCTGGAATGTGTTTACCCCAAAAGTAGCTAGTGTGTCATACAGGAGGCCTGTGATATGCAGGGGTCAGATTAGATGCTCTAATGGTCTCTTCTGGCAATAAAGTGGACTAATTTATTTAGAACTGAATGTAGCATTGGGAGCAGCAGCGTCTGACGTTTTCCTGTCTAGCCGGCTTGCTTCCTAGAACGAATGCTCCTTGAGTGGGGTGATCCACAGGGAGTAGCTCAAACCTTCAAAGTGCCTGGCCAGGGGCAGGACATTAGCCCAGCAAGGGAGGGGTGTGGCAGTAACATCACAAAGGCCTTTTGTAGGACCTCAGACTATTGGCCAAAGGCGGTGGGGAGGTGGTGACCTCACAGAGAGATGCTGACATCAGCCAGGCAGGACAGGGGCGAGGGGCCAGGGAAACCTCAGAGACCCTGTGGCTTTGCTTCAGCAAGTCTCCTTCTCCAGGTCTCTCTTTGAGGACTGGGGGAGTATTGGGGTTCACGTACCTGAGCGCCAGGAGGAACCTCTTTCGAGTTTTCTCCTTCCCTTTTAGTGATTTTACTTGATAACAGCCGACCCTGTTTAGAGGGTAAGAGCCTCCTCGAGGTTTGAAACTGTTCAGTCTGATCCATCTGGTGACAGTTGAATTCATGGAAAACATGATCTTAAGGAGGCAGAATTTTATTCCAAACCTGGCATCTTGTCCCTTAGAATCACTGAGGACATTAGGGTTTGTCCTTTTTGTTTCACCTTTTCCTCCATCCATCCCTCCTTTCTCTTCCTCTCTTGCTTCTTTTCTCCATTCTCCTGTTCCCCTCCTAACACCAGGAGAGGGTGTGTGTGTGTGTGTGTGTGTGTGTGTGTTTTGTGGGGGAGTGCTCGGCAGCTCTCACTGTGGGAGGTCCACCCCAAACTGTGGAGCTGCAGTAGTGCTGGGGCAGTGATCCCCGCCAGTGACCTGGGCCATCCTTTGAGCTCTCTGGTGAGACCCCTCAGCCTCCCATCCTCAGTCTATATCCTGATTGTCTGAGCAGGGGGTTAATGACAGGGAGGAGACTCAAGGCCTTTTTGTTCTCTTTTAAGTCCAAGTAAATAAGTCATAACCACTTATATGTTTGATGGATTTTGCTGCTTCTCTGCATTAATTGTCTCTGAGCAGTTCATGATTCTCTGTAACATTGCAGTTCTCCTAAAACACTAGCTGAATACTTACTGTGCATACTTGTTGGTCTGGAGCTCATCTGAGAGCACTTTATTGAGGTCATTCAATGTATGAAATTCAAGATCTGATGGTTAATATGAAAATCAGTGTTAGGGGAAATGGTGCCCTTGGAAAACTTGTACTTTGGCAAAGTTCTTGGTTCAGGCTTGTAGCAGTGATGGAATAAACTGCAGGTTCAAATCAAGTCTCTGGAGTACATCCACAACTGGGATGGGCCATTCAGTCTTTGTACAGTGCAGGGGGTTAATGACAGGGAGGAGACTCAAGGCCTTTTTGTTCTCTTTTAAGACCAAGTAAATAAGTCATAACCACTTATATGTTTGATGGATTTTGCTGCTTCTCTGCATTAATGAGGCAAGTATGAAGCCTCATTCAAAGACCAGGGGTCACTATATTACTGCACAGTCAATCAATGCAGTCAATCAATGCAGTTGTAGATAAATCTCTGCATTATGCATTTTTGTATAACTTGTATATGACTTTGTATTGAACCTTGGTAATATGTTATAGCGGGCCCCTAAGGTAGTGTAATTAAGGTAAAAGAAAAGTGTCTTTTTGCTAGAAGTAGAATAAGATCTCCCCCCCCCACTTGGTAATCAACTGCCCTGTTGAATGAATGAGGTGTGACTGAGCAAGGCGTGGAGGGCAGTACCTCCAGACAGCTGCAATCCTTGGATAGGGGCTGGCAGCCCAACCAAGGACAATCAAGCTTGGCAAGTGGGCTGACTAGAGAAGAGCAGACATACTGATGGCCTCGGGGATAAGAAGCAAACACCTTCATGTGGGAACAACCCCCAGCCCAGAGAAAAGCAGCTAGAAGGACCAACAGACACAGTCACAGATTTTGAATCTGGGAGATTTGCCCCTCTCCATCCACTGACTCGCTGCTTGCCTCCTCACCCCCCTACCCCAAGTATAAAGCCTCATTCAAAGACCCAAGGAGTCACTATATTACTGCACAGAGCCCTCCCCCCCGACGAACTCTGCCCCTCACCTGCCTCAGGCTCTGCAAGGGAGTTTGGGTCGGGCGAGGAGGTCTGGGGTGCAGGCCCTGGGTTGGGGCAGGGGTTTGGGGTGTGGGATGGTTGAGAGGTTGGACTCTGGAATGGAGTTTGGGTGCTGGGTGCAGGCTCCAGGCTGGGGCACAGGGTGGGGGTGCAGGATGGGTGGAGGCAGGGGCGACTCTAGGCACCAGCAAAGCAAGCAGGTGCTTGGAGCAGCCCATTTGCAGGGGCGGCAGCCAGCAGGGATCCAGCCTGGGAGCTGAGAACCAACAGGGGGCCCTGGGAGCTGTAGTTCCTTGGTTAGCTCCCTGCCTATAGAGCCAGCTCTGGAGCAGGAAAAAAACTACATTTCTCAGCATTCCCTTGGCCGCTATCAACAGGAAAGGGAGGGGGAGGGAGTACGGTAGCTGAAACCTCAAGCTGCAGCTTGCTGTCAATGGAGAGCTCACTGCTAGAGCGGGGTGGCACTGTAAATGGGGAACGAGTGTGCCCAAGTTGTAGAAGGCTTTGCCCTAGATATCCCCTTCAGAAGACATCCCCAGACTGGATTAGAGATACTGGTGTGACCTCACCTTGCAGCCCCCAAGGAAGGAATTGGGTGGACTAAATGGACAGTTCCCCTCTTTATCTGAATCCTAGCAAGGGAGGTACGTGGATCCCACTAGAATTTAAGAGTAAGGGAGGAGAGGCTCTACTGGACCTGGGCAGCTTTAGATACAGTACCAGGCACGTAGAGGATTTCCACTTCTGAGCCATCGAAGCAGAAATTCACTGTTCCTTTCCAGATTTAGCTAATATTCAGAAAGGGAATCTAGCACCTGCCTTCCAGATTTGAACACCCTCAAAATTCAGGAGTGCTGAAGCTCAATTTGGGCAGCTGTTACTTCATTTCTCCCAAATCAAATATACTGATTCACTGTAATTTGCTGTAGAAAAGTTGGATAAACTAGAGCAAGAAATGCTTCCCAGTGGTTTTTAGGACTGGAATTGCTATTTTCAACAGCCATTGCCTTTGTTTGTTTGTTTTATAGTTTTATTTGTTTAAAAGGAAGACAGTGATATTGCATTGGCAAATTGCCCATAGAAACAAAGAATGGAACATAAGAATAATAAAGGCACCTCAACGTTTCCTCATTTCTGTAGGACAGTCTTATAATATGCATCCAGATATCCTTTAATCACACAAGCTGGAAATTGTTCCATGTTACTGCAGTTCTGTAACCATATGGGAACCAATCCTGTCTGTGTTCTGTGCACATCCAAAATTCCTGCTCAATGACCCACTCTGGGAGCAAGTTACCAGTGACCCAGGGCTGGGGTGGAAGGAGGGTGCAAGTGGGCCGGGGGAGCCCAGAGCTGGGGCAGCACGGGGTGCCTGTGTGGGGAAGATCCCAAGGCTGGGGTGGCAGAGGGTGCTGGTGTGTGTGGGGGAGAGCCCAGGGCTGGGATGGCGTGGGGTGCGGGTGTGTGGGGGAGAGCCCAGGGCTGGCAGCAGGGGGTGTGGGAGGAGGGGGCAGAGCCCAGGGCTGGGGCAGCAGGGAGATTCAGGGAGGAGCCCAGGGCTGGGGTGGGGGCAGCCAATTTTTTTTTTTTTTTTGCTTGGGACAGCAAAAAACCTAGAGTTGGCCCTATCTCCACCCACCGTGAGGTAGGTAGGAGCGGATCATTATTATCCCTACTTGAAAGAGGGAGAAGATAAGGCTGAGAAAGGATAATTGACTTGTCTTAGGTCGCATAATCAGTGGCAGAGTTGGGAATAAGACCCAAGAGCCCTGATTTTCAAACTAAGCATCGGATCTTAAATTTCCTACATTGAATGATCTGAGTAAAGTGCTCTCAGATGAGCTCCAGACCAGCAACAGTGCACAGTAAGTATTCAGCCAGTTTTTTAGGAGAACTGGAATGTTAGAGAGAATCATGAACTGCTCAGAGACAATTAGTGCAGAGAAGCAGCAAAATTCATCAAACATACAACTGCTTATGACTTATTTACTTGGTCTTAAAAAAGAACAACAAGACCTGAGTCTCCTCTCTGGCAATAACCCCCTGCTCAGCCAATCAGGATAGAAACTGATAATGGGAGGCTGAGAGTTCTCACCAGAGAGCCCAAAGGATGGCCCAGGTCACTGGTGGGGATCACTGCCCCGCAACACACACACACACACACACACCCCTCTCCTGGTTTTGGGAGGGGAATAGAAGAAAGGATAAAAGAAGCAAGAGACGAAGAGAAAGGAGGGAGGGAGGGATGGATGAAAAGGTGAAACAAAGGACAAACCCCAATGTCCCCAGTGAATCTAAGGGACAAAATCCCAGGTACACAATAAAATTCTGCCTCCTTAAGCTTGTTTTTTCCATGCCTAGAATTCAACTCTCACCAGATGACTGAGACTGAACAGGTTTCAAACCTCGAGGGGGCTTCTGGCTGTGATTTGTCAGTCCTCAAAGGCCAGCCAGGTGACTGTAAATAACTTACAATCATTAGGAAAAATTAGTATCAAGATTCCAACTCTAGCAGTCAGACAACATTGGTTCAATTTACAAGAGATTACTTTTTATATTCCTTGGTTCCCTGAAATTAGGAAGGGCCTGTGACCACAGGTCCTGCAGGGTACAAAGGGCAGGTCTACATCCCTTTCTCTTTGTGCATAGTCCTGCCTGCTCCCTTTTCAGTTTCAGTTCTGCTACCACAGTACTGATCAGCACATTCTTCAGTAGCATAGGGAAGGGCAGGCACCATCACACAAGGACTATTACACAGAGACCTGCCAAATGCACACAGCAAACAAATGAAAACAAGAGATGAAAATGTTATTTTTCATTAATCCCTTTCAGTGACAGCAACCTCCGTGGCTAATTGTAACAATAGTAGATGCAGCATTTTCTGATTGAAATGATTTTCAAGTTGCGGGTGCCCCTTTATGAACAGTAATTGCCTACATCTGTGACACAAGTACTTTTCAATTCCATTAAACCTGGGGTTTTGCTCAATTACACACGATATCTTGGAATTTTTCTGGCATATTCATCATCACATACATCACCTACAAGACTCCTGCCATAACAAGGGGTTCTTTATAGGGGTTTGAAATTATTAAAGTGACCCAGCACTTTTCAATTGTAACAGCTCAGGACAAAGTAGATCTCCCTGATCCCACTTATGTAGCTATTTAAATGTAACCTAGTTATAAGGTGGCCTAACTTACTGATATTTTTTGACACGTTTTCAAAAAGTGGCCTCTATTTAAATCCATGCAAATATCTGTATGCACACTTTCTGAGCACTGCGAGTCTGAATCTATCACCTGTGCATTTCCCCAGGTGCAATCTGACAGGACAATTTTGCCTTCATAACTCTAGCAATACTCATCTATTTCAGCATGTAATGATCCTGTTTAAAGTATCCAGGAAACAATAAACTCTGGCCCCGGTGCTTGTACATGTTCACTTTGTTGAGTGTGGCTCATATATCTGGACCTCCCAGCTGTTAATAGCTTCACCAACCACCCCTCTGTCTTTGCTTCTGTGTATGTCACTTCATTCTGGCTCTGCAAGGTGTCTGAAGTCCCAAATGCCACTTGTCCTTCTGTAAACCTATCCCAGCGGTATCCCTCCCCCAACTGCCTCCTTTGGGGTTCAATTCTACACCATTGAAATCAATGGAATTTTTTCCATTGACTTCAATTAGAGCAAGATTGGGCCCTTCAGCAATTTCCACCCAGTTCTTTCTATTATGTTTTGTACCAATCAGGGTTCGGGGCCTCATTGTTCTAGGCACTGTCTAACAAAACAATGGTCCCGTGCCCCAAATATTCTGCAGCATCATCCAAAAGATGCCAGAAATGCAGTCCAGTGAATTACCTTGATAACCTCTGGTGTAATCTTTCTTAATATCTGTGGTTTCTAATTCTATCAATTACTAGACAATTAAATTAAGGGGGTTAAGTTACACAGTGGTTTCTGAGAGCAACTGTTTTGAAAATCCAGTTAAAAATGTATTTTAAAGGTAAATAAATGCCTAATCTTTGCCTGAAACACAAGCAATATGAATTTTTTTTAAAATGTGTGCTACCATCTCCAAGCCTCATCCTCTCTCCAGTGAAATCCCTCTTCAAATGCCTGCACTTTTTCATTTCCACCCATGCCCTTTCCCTTTTTGCCTTTACAGAGCTATTAAATTTGTTAGTCTCTAAGGTGCCACAAGTACTCCTAATTCTTTATGCTTAATGATGTACTTCTAATAAAGAATTTAATTCTAATTTTTGCCCAGAGTGACTCTGATTTTCAAATTATATTTAAACATAGGAACTTATGGAATGGTTTAGGAATAAAAATAAATTAACATGTACAGAAATATGAAATAGAAAAACAAATAGGACAATTTCACTGCTCTACATGGGAAAAACCCACACAGAGCTTATTTCATCTTGTGAATTTTTCTGCAGACTAAGCTAAGGGGGGGAAAAGAAAGAGTTTCTCTAATTGTTTTAAACCATGGATGAAAAGAACCTAACATGATCACCCTTGATTAACATGCTTATTATATAATATATAAACAGGGAAACCAGGGAGACAACCCTGGGCCACGAAAATAAATAAGGAAGCTTTCACAAGAATCAAAACAAAGCATCATTCAGAATCTGTAAACAACTGAGCCCGCTGATCCTAAAACTCATATTATAGGTAGACATGTACCTCTTTCTCTCTATTTGAAATAGTTAGATAACATCCTTAATGTTTTATTATTCTTCATGTCTCCACATTAATCCTTTTATATTGATAGTTCCCAATGTATCCTCTGCCAAGAAATGGACTTTGTGCAGAGAAAAATCAATTTTCTAGTGCCAAAGATATTGATAATTAACATTTATGTCATGAAACTTGTAATACCAGTTTGCTAAAATAAAGCTAAGCTTTTCATTATTATTTTAGAGTTTAATTTAGTCATCCAAGGTTACTCAGCTTCATGTTTATAAATTATACAGGGCAGGGACTTAACTCCTCTTGATCGACCTGTTTTGGAATTATGACTGTACAAGTAAGGAGGTTCATAACCTTGTTTGAATATCTGATCCGGCCTTGAAAGAAGGTGATTTATGGGATCGACAAACCCTCATCATTTCAAGAATCGGCATCTGAGAACAAGATTTTCCTCTATAACACAAAGAGCGGAGCAAATCAGTTAAGTCTCTACTAGAAGCTACAACTTTGTTTATGTAAGAGTCATACAAGGTTACAAGGTCTGAGAATAGTCTGCCAGTAAGAGTATGGATTTTAGAACAAATAAATAGCTACATACTGCATAAAAAATTCGAAGTTTTGAAACTACTTCTCTGATAATTCAGCACTAGCTATGCTACAGCATGTTCTAATTTACCATTTGGTATATGCTTTTTGAAAATACTGAAAGTACATGCCAGTGGTCAACTAAATCAGAGAAAATTCAAGCCCTATTTTACATGATGGGTGAGACATTGAAAACTGCATGACTTAGAAATGCCAGTCCCATTAAAAGTTAATGAGACTTATGTTCCTAAATCACTTACTCTCTTTTGAAAATCTCACCCATTTTCGTTTCCAGGGCTACTGCTGCCAATCACCAATATTTTTAAGATAGTACTTTTTTGTAATTATCTGGCATAATAAAAGCACCAAAATTGTTTCCTGGAGAAAAACAAATCCAGAAACCCTAAAATACTGCAGCACTTCTGTTTCACTTTCTGTACCAATGATGAGAGGATTCTGTGAAGACAGACTTTTTTTTACAGGATCTGAAAAATTTCTATAGTAATCAAACATATATGCCCATATTAAGCACCATAGACTGCCAAATTCCAGAGAAACAGAAAACACTCTAGACTTGTGCATGGAATCACTTTTATGTGTTATTTCAAATGCCCTTCCTGAAGTTCTTATGGTGATCTGCGGAGGGAGGGGGGAAGAATTCTGAAGATAAAAGTAAATTCCAGTGCCATTTCTATGATTGTGGAACCATGGGAAGCCAGGGCACTGAATTTATCACAGTATTTACATTACTGTTACAAATCCAAATGTTTCACCTATTTTCTAGGAATACTTATCCTTGGTTAAATAGAACCAAGCAAAATCACGGTGCAACGGTAATACAATTAGGTCATTACCGATGCACACAAACTTGTAGATTGTGCAAGGAATATCAGTTTGCAACATGTATAAGTGCATGTAACTGTGCAAAAGGGGCTAAAACTGTTTTCTTTAATAATTGTATTCTCTGCCATGCATTGTCAGGGATTGAAGAAAGCACATGCCCAGCTTTCATTATCGGAAGATAACCTTCCAAATGTAAACCAGTGCAGACCTGTCTTCCTGAGTCTGCAAACTGGCAGTTCCAGAGCTTCTATTCCGCCTCACAATGCTGCCAAGCACTAGCAGCTTTGGTCAGATTCACTGCTGTTATTCAGAACCCCAGGGGTGACGGTAAAACTGAGAAAAATGGTGCCTCTTTCAGGAAAAGTAAGTTCAAGCAGAATCAGGCACTGGAGCTATTCATAGAGAAGCTCAATCCCCGCTTCCCTCCTCCCATGGAGTAGGAGGAGGGAGGGGATTTCTCCCTTTGGGTCTTGAAAAAACAAGAGTGAAAAACAGGGTGCTGGGCTATGGGGGAGATCTGTGTGTGTCATGGCACTGCGGGTCTGTGTGGGGCATTGTGCAGTTATGGTGTGGGGCTGTGGGGAAGGGCACTGGGAGGGAGGAAGGAAGGGAGGGGAAATCTGTGTGTATTGGGAAACTAGAGAGTGGGGGTTTCTGTGTGGGGTGCTGGGCAGCTGTGGTGGGGCTGTGGGCAGGGGTGTGCTGGCAGGGGCGGCTCTACAAATCACGCTGCCCCAAGCAGCGCGGAGCGCTGCGCCGCCCTTCCCCGGTCCCGCGGCGGGTCCCGTCTTCCCGCGGCTCCGGTTGAGCTCGTGCCGGCATGCCAGCGGCAGGTCCACCGGAGCCCGGGACGAGCGGACCTGCCGCAGTCATGCCTGCGGGAGCTCAACCGGAGCCGCGGGAAGACGGGACCCGCCGCAGTCATGCCTGCGGCAGGTCCGCTCGTTCCGGGCTCCGGTGGACCTGCCGCAGGCATGACGGCGGGAGCTCAACCGGAGCCAAATGCCGCCCCCCGGGGAAACGGCTGCCCCAAGCGCCTGCTTGGTGCACTGGGGTCTAGAGCCGCCCCTGTGTGCTGGGTGAGGTGTGTGTGCACAGCACTGTGCATTTGTGGTGGAAGAGTTGTAGGGGGGTGCTGGGCAGGGGAGCTCTGTGGCACAGCATGGGCGCACCCCAATAGGAAAGGGCACGCTGGTAGCACACGGCCAGGCGGACCAGTGTGCCTCTGGCTCCCAACGGGGCTGCGCACCTGTGTCTGTCTGTCTCCCCCCCAGCTCCACCACCGTGGCCTGATAGTTCACGCTTGCGATCTGGTCACCCTCCCGCTCCCTCCATCCTTCACTCCCTCCCCTGCATCCCCCCAGCCCTGTCCTCTGTCCCGTCCCCTGTCTCCATCCGTCCCTGCCCCCTTCGTCCCCTCCGTCCCATCCCTGCATCCCCCCAGCCCTGTCCTCTGTCTCGATCCGTCCCTGCCCCCTTCGTCCCCTCTGTCCCATCCCTGCATCCCCCCAGCCCTGTCCTCTGTCCCGTCCCCTGTCTGCATCCGTCCCTGCCCCCTTCGTCCCCTCCGTCCCGTCCCTGCATCCCCCCAGCCCTGTTCTCTGTCCTGTCCCCTGTCTCCATCCGTCCCTGCTCCCTTCGTCCCCTCCCTCCCGTCCCTGCACTCCCCAGCCCTGTCCTCTGTCCCGTCCCCTGTCTCCGTCCGTCCCCTCCCGTTCATTTGCAGCCCAGCTCAGCCCCGGTCACTCTCGCCAGGTGGGGCCGGGCAGCTCCCCTGCGCTGCGATCCAGCACCGGGCACCGCGGAGCACCGGGCAGGCTGTGCAGGGTGGGGAGGGATACTCGCATTGCTGACACCTGCCTGCCTCAGGGCTTTCTCCCTGCCCGCCGCGAGGATCGCGAGGGAGGGCAGCAGCGTGCCGCTGAGAGCCGTGTCCAATTGGCCGGGTGGCTGCCTGCAGACAGCACGGGGAGAGAACCAGACAGCCCTGTAACGCCGCCGCTGCTCGGGACCCGGATCCACGCTGCTGTGCCACCGAGACCCATCAAGTGCCACGGGAGCGGGGGACACCCCCCCCACCCCATGGAAGTGTCAGGGGCTGCTCGGGCTGGGAGCCCGGCGGAGAGTCCAGCTGGGAGAGGCTCAAAGGGGGTAAAAACGTTGCACCAAAAATATGAAAAAGTTGCAAGACAAAAACCCTTTAATTACAGCTCGGACGGGCCCCTCCGGAGCAGGGGGGCGGGGCCAGCCGCGTCCCGCCGCAGGGCAGCAGCAGCAGCAGCAGCAGGAGCAGGAGCGGGCGGCGCGAGACGGCTCCCGGGGATTCCCTGCTCGCGCCGCTGCCGGGGGGAGCCGCTGCTGCTGCGAGCTGGTGCGCGGGGGGTGGAGGGGGTGTCCTCGCGGGCGGGCTCGCGCCCAGAGCGCTGACACTGTCCGTTGGGGCCTGTCACGCCGCGCGACCGGCCGCCCACTGTGACGTCACCGCCCTCTGCCCTCCGCCCAACCATCGGGGTCACCCGGGCTCCGGCCACTGTCGCCGCGGCAACCACCCAAACAAACGGTCTCTGAACACGTGGGGAGGGAAGGGGAAGGGATGGGCCGTGACGCAAACAAAGCAGCTGATGGCAGCGCGCGGCAATGACGTCAACGGAGGGGAGGCGGCGGCGGATGCAGGGACGGAGGGGACGAAGGGGCAGGGACGGATGGAGACGGGACGGGACAGAGGACAGGGCTGGGGACGCAGGGAAGGGAGTGAAGGATGGACGGGAGGGGAGGGTGACCAGATCGCAAGCGTGAACTATCAGGCCACGTTGGTGGAGCTGGGGAGACAGACAGACACAGGTGCGCAGCCCCGTTGGGAGCCAGAGGCACACTGGTCCGCCTGGCCGTGTGCTACCAGCGTGCCCTTTCCTATGTGCCCTAAGGCATTCCTATGTTATTCCATAACATTCCTATGTGCCATAACATTCTTATGTGCTGAATAAGAGCACATAACTTTCCTGTGTTCCCCTCCCAACACCAGGAGGAGGTGTGTGTGTGCCCTTTCCTATTCTTATGTGCTGATCAGTGCTGTGGTAGCAGAACTGAAACTGAAAAGGTAGCAGGCAGGACTATGCACAAAGAGAAAGGGATGTAGACCTGCCCTTTGTACCCTGCAGGACCAGTGGTCACAGGCCCATCCTAAATTTTGGTGAACCAAGGAATATAAAAAGTAATCTCTTGTAAATTGAACCAATGTTGTCTGACTGCTAGAGTTGGAATCTTGATACTAATTTTTCCTAATGATTGTAAGTTATTTACAGTCACCTGGCTGGCCTTTGAGGACTGACAAATCACAGCCAGAAGCTCTTTGATTTTTGGGAAGGCCCCAGATCATTTTGCAGCTGGAGTGGGCAGCACCACTCAGGCTACCGTTGATACACTAGGACTATCACAAGTTCTTCTGCTGAGCATCCAGCATGACGTTTGACCACAAAAAGGGGCAGACAAATAGAAGAGGCAATATAGTATGTAGTGGGCTCAGGGATGAGAACAAAGGACTAATCCTAGCGTTGACACTGGCTCCCACTGTGGCCCTGGTCAAATCACATAGGCCAAAATTTCCATACTTGAGTGCCTATAGTTATGTACCTAAATCATTGACTTTAATAGGGTATTAGAGCAGTGGAAGCTACTCCAGCCATTGATCTTTTCCCATTTTGCATACTGAGGAGGGACAGTGCTTCCTTGTGTCCCCCCTTGCAGGACTCCCAGCACCCACGTGTTACTCATGTGGGTATTGAACATAAAATTTTCCCCATGCAAAAATACATTTTGTTTTCAAACAATCCAAGGACTTAGTTGACACGGAGAATTTTTTTAGAAAAAGGGCAAAATAGCTTGACATTTCAAAAGAAATCACTGTTTAATTTTCTTTATAGTTCAAACATTATTTTAAAGGAGTTGAACTCAGATGTTCCTGAGGTTTAACAATGACTTGTATACATAGCTCCCAGAATGGAACCTGTGCAAACAAAAAATAAACAATAATAGTGTCTTTTAAATTCACTGTATTTTTAAAGACACACAGAGGAGAATCAGCCAGGCTGATTCATTGTATTTTCCCTGTGCTGATGAAGGAATTAGAGACAATAACAGAGCTTGACAAAACCAGCTAAAGCCACCAAACCAACTGGAGGGTTAAATCTATCAATCAGCAGTAAATATGAAATATAGGGGGGTGGGATCAGGGCGATGCCCTGGGGAGAAGCCCAGAGAACTCCTCTTCCCCAATTGTCAGAAGAGGGAAGGTGCTGGGATTTTTATCCAAATGCCCTCCCTGAGTCCTGTTTAGAGATTCCGGTTCTTTAACATTATAGCTGTCCCAAGTTTGCATAGTGCAATGCTTGAATTTACATGAAGAGAAAGTAGAGAGTAAGTAGTAAAGTTCTTCCAATTTTAAACTAGATGTATATTAAATTAAATCTGTGCTAATTAATCAGATGCATAAAGAGTATTTAAGACAACAGCTCAGCCCCTCTCACCCACCCTCTCTCCATCACCATTGTCAACTTTCTCTGGATGTGTTTTTATGGATAAACTGAACTGATCTGACTGGCTGAATCAAACAATAAGTTGTTCTAAACGAATCACGATGCTTCAGGTCAATAACTGTTTGGGAAACATCTGTTACGTTACTGCTTCAACATTCAGCTGAGAAAATTATTAGATATATATTCTGATAATTTGAACAGAAACAAAGTCACCGTAACAGAACATTGAGAGAGGATCAAAGCCTTAGGTTTTGAAAATAAATATCACACGTCAACATTTTTTCCATAAATGCTTCGGCAGCGGGAGACCCTTATCCTAAGATAACATTCTCCAGCAGAGAGATGATCTCTTAATTAGAGCAACATGTAAACTACTTTAGGATGCTTGATATAAATCCTGCAAACTGATTCATTGATACTTTTACTAAAATGAATTTTGATATCATGGGATGAAATCCTGGCCCCACTGCCACACCCCTCCCTTGCTGGGCTAATGTCCTGCCCCTGGCCAGGCACTTTGGAGGTTTGAGCTACTCCCTGTGGATCACCCCACTCAAGGAGCGTTCGTTCTAGGAAGCAAGCCGGCTAGACAGGAAAACATCAGACGCTGCTGCTCCCAATGCTACACTCAGTTTTTCAGAAATTAGTCGACTTTATGGCCAGAAGAGACCATTAGAGCATCTAATCTGACCCCCTGCATATCACAGGCCTCCTGTATGCAGGCCCGCCCAGAGGGGGGGGGCAAATGGGGCAATTTGCCCCAGGCCCAGCAGGGGCCCCCACGAGGATTTCGGGGCCCCTGGAGCAGGGTCCTTCACTCGCTCCGGGGGCCCCGGAAAACTCTCATGGGACCCGGGCCCCCAGAGCTTCTTCGCTCCCGGTCTTTGCCTGCCAGGGGTCCTTCCTCTCTGGGACAGAAGGACACCCCCCCCACCACCGAATTACCGCCGAAGCGGAACCTGCCGCCGGAGTGCAGCCGGGGCTTCGGCGGGGGGGGGTCCTTCGGTTCCGGGACCCGCAACAGAAGTGCCCCAAAGGCCCCGGGTGGGGGCTGCACTGAGGCGGGTCCCGCGGCGGTAATTCGGCGGTGGGGGGCCCCCGCTGTGGGTCTTTGGGGCACTTTGGCAGCGGGTCCCGGAACGGAAGGACTCTCCGCCGCTAACTTACCGCCAAAGCGGGGGCCCCCCGCCACCGAAGACCGTGGACCCCCGGAATCCTCTGGGCGGCCCTCGATTTAACAGGGGTTTGTTTCAACTTATTGCCCCGATTAAAATCTATGGCTAAAAGGCAGCCACTGTTGTTAGTACTTGTACCTGTGTTTGGTGCCACCTCCTTTCCCTTTGGCCTTGTAGTTGACCAAGGGCAAAGCTGAACATCTCCTCAGATACCAGGGAGTGTTTATGTCCATTCCTGCGAGCTACACCGGGGTTTGATGTTGCTGCTTTCAGTCCTCTGGCTCTGCCGGGATAAGGAACAATTCAGGCTGTCACTGAACTGAAGGAGGAAGATCAGTTTTTGACAGGAGAGGGACACCTCCTCTTAAAGGTGTTTGGCTGGCTGGCAGTCCTGATCCCCAGATCTCGCCCGTGGGGCTCCAGCAGTTTGGGGACCGGATCTCTCCCTTGGCCCCACCTGCTGCCTCCAGGCGCTCCTCCCCAGGGGCCCCAGCAGTGCAGCGGAGCTGAGCAGCATCTGCCTGCTCGCTCCAGTGGCTGTCGGCCCCTCCCCATGGCAGGGCAGGGTGGGGCTGGGCCTCCATGCGCTGCCCCCACCCCGAGCCCCTGCAGCCAATGGGACACTGCGGGGGTGATGCCCGGGGGCAGCCGAACGTTGAGGCCCCCCAGCCCACCCCACCTTGGAGACCCAGGTAAGCGCCTGACTCCCTCCCAGAGCCTGCACCGCCACCCCCTCCCCACATACCCCCTCCTCCCTGCAAACTCCCTCCCAGAGCCTGCAGCCCGGTCCACACACACCTGCCCCAACTCCCTCCCACAGCCTGCACCCTCTCCCTCCACACACCCTCCTGCCCACCCTAATCTCCCTCCCAGAGCCTGCACCCCACCCCTCCTCCTGTGCCCCCCCCTCCCTGCCCCAGCCCAGAGCCTGCACCCAACACCCAAACTCCCAGAGCCGTACAAGGAATTTTTGTGCCCGAGGCAAGGGCCAGCTCCAGGCTCTTTGGCTGCGGGTCCTTGAGCCCCGTCGGAGGGAAGGACCTGCCACTGAATTGCCACCGCCGCTTCATTCATCCTTCGGTGGCAATTCAGCAGTGGGTCCCTGAGTCCCTCTCGGAGAGAAGGACCCACTGACGAACTGCCGCCGAAGAAGTGGCAGCGGAAGCGCCTCTGATCGTGGTAGAGCTGCGCCCCTCCACTTTCTGCATCCGAGGCAAGTGCCTCACTCGCCTCGCCCATGTTACGGTGCTGCAAACTCCATCCCAGAGCCTGCACCCCAGAACCCCACCCCCACCCAAACTCCCTTCCAGAGACCAGCCTCTCACCCCTTCTGCACCCAAACTCCCCCCAGAGGCTGCACCCCTCCTGCACCCCAATCCCCAGCCCCAGCCCAGGGCCTGCACCCTAGACCTCCTCCCCTCACCCAAACTCCCTCCCAGAGCCTTAGGCAGGTGGGGGGTGGAGTTTTGGGGGGCTGGTTCTGGGCGGTATGAGTGACATTATTGGCCCACTGGGAGGATTGGAGGACTGGCCCTGGCCCTAAGGTAAATTGAGGTTGAGACCCTGCTTTAAGGGATTGGAGCAATGCTGGAGAGACTGACGGGCAGGGAGCTGGGGAGCTGTGTGTGCTCCAAGGAGAGTTGTTGTGCTCTGGTGACACAGAGCGGGGGTGGGGAGTTTGTAAGCTGTGGTGTTTGTATTGAGATAAAGTTTACTAACCCCCAGGTTAAAAACTGTTCCTGCTCTGGGCTATACAGGATGTTCTCTGTTGAGAGTATAGCTCAGTGGGTGAATGTTTCCCTGTAGGGTAATGGGTTCCTAGTTCCACTCCAAATGCGTCCCTTAAAGAAACTTTTTCAAATGAAAATCGATTTCCACACCCATCTCCAGTATGTTCAGGAGTTCGCTGAAGTTGAGGGGGGCTTGAAATGAATTTAAACACTATTTTCCTATGCAAATGAATAAAGACCTAGCAGAGCTGCCCAGCAGCTGAATTCAGTTCCAGTCCTCAGCGTCTCTAAGAGGGACACTCGGTAGCTGAGGCATGTGGGACACCTCTGGGATGATGACAGGAGAAAAAATGCTGGATTCAATGAAAGCTGAGACCATAGGAGGAGAAGGTGAATGGCAACACCACACATAGTCATAACACTCAGACACGGGGCTTCACTGTCACTACCCCTGTGTTTTCCATCATTTATATCCAGGGGTGAAAGTAACTTACAGGACTTACCGGTACTGCCGGAGTCCCGAGGGGGCGTGGCCTCATCCAGAAGGGGCGTGTCCTCATCTGGAAGGGGGCGTGGCCTCTCAAGATTTAAAGGCCCTGGAGTACCAGCTGTGGCTGGGAGACCAAGGGCCTTTACATGAACCAGGGCCTCCCAGCTGCAGAGGTAGCCCTTTAAATTCTGGCCCCAGCCCAGCCACCAGAGCCGCGGCCGGGATTCAAAGGGCTCTGGGCTGACCGCAGCCACAGCAGCCCAGAGCCCTTTAAATCCGGCCCCAGCCTGGCCGCCGGAGCCGTGGGTGGGGGGTTTAAAGGGCTCTGGGCTGCCAGCTGTGGCGGGGAGCCTAGAGCCCTTTCAATCCCCACAGCAAAAGCCGGTGCAGTCCGGCACGGCGTATTGGCTCTTGCCGCTATGCCGTACCAGCTTGTACCAGCTTACTTTCACCTCTGTTTCTATCCTAAGGAACACACCCTCCCCCTCCCCCACGCACTGTCACACACAACCTTCTCCCCTTGAGCCCCATCCAACCCTCCCACATACACGCCACGGGACACAGCCTCTCGGTGACTCACCCCGATGGGGGCTTGTCTCTGCATCTCCCCAACAGGGGAGCACGGAGCCGAAAGGGCCACAGGAGACTAGTGGAGCTAGGCAGGGATAGAAAAGACTTCCCCTCCCTTTCCTTCCCCTCCCTGAGTCCCGTTAATCTCACCCATCAGATGTTCCAGCACCAGGTGGGCTCAAAGCACCAACCTTCCCCTGAGCAACGGAAGGGGGAACCAGCTCTTTCACATGGAAGGAGGCTCCCCACCTCTGCTGCTGCCATTCTGCAGCCTTTCATATGGATTTGTATTAGCTAATGCAACCCCCCCACTCCTCTAATCCAGCCATGAAACATGGAGACAAGCTCCTGAAAGCAGGGCCCAGTGGTGCAATGGGTTAGTGCCCAGTACTTACAGAGCAGTGCTGAGTGGAGTGATGCTGAGGTCGTGAGTTCAAACCTCACCTGCAGCCCTAGTTTCCTTTAAGCAAATGGCTTCTGCCAATCAGTTTGCCCTGCAGAGAATACAATTCCTGCTCAGAAGACACTGAGGTCCCCTTGCTTTACAGAGAGCAGGGCAGATTCCACAGATCTACCAGGCTCTGCCCTCCACCAGCTGCCTGTGTCAGGAGGGGTCAGGCAGAGCCCAGAGCACTGCCCCCGACTCCCTCTCAGTCTTTGCTCCCCAAACCACCTGTGTGCTCACCCACTTCGCTGTGAGACTCAAACCCTGCCTGGCTTGCTGTATGCTGGTGTGGTTTTCATCTAGTCACGTTGATGTGCATGTGGGTCCTGTGTGATTTTGGTGGATGTCTTGCATAGTTCTGTGTGCATGGATGTGTGTATGATTTTTGCATTAATATTGTTTTTTGCTTTGTATTCTTTTGATATGTGGGTTTTGTGTTTCCTGTTGTGGGCTTTTGCTGTATTTTTGGTGTGGATTTGTTCTTTCTATATTTTGTGAGGTTTTCCTTTTTGTGTATATGGCTCTGTGTGCTGTGTGGGTTTGGTTTTTGTTATGTCTGTGTGGGCCTGTGCAGTGTGTGATTTTCTCATTCTCTGTGTGCATGTTTGTCTCCCTGTTTGTATCTTCATGTGTAAATTCACTGGAACTTTTCAAAATCTGCACAGCTTTGCCAATTTTCACCAGGAATTTTTCTCCATTAACAAATTCTCACTTGTTCCCTACCCGTTGGTTGTTCCCTACCCGTTGGTGACCATTGCCCCAGGGGCCTGTCAGTCTCAGGGTCCTGATTTCCCATTGGCCCTTCCCCCTTCTATTGGGACTGGGAACTAGCCAACCAAACCCCACTAAGTTTTAGTAAAGGGCCAACAGTCCCTTACACAAGCCAGCCCTGTGAGAGTCTCCAATGTCCCGAGAGACCAATACAAGCTGGTCCCATGGTGTAAAGGGCAGCACTCAGGACTCTGAATCCTGCAATCTGAGTTCAAATCTCAGTGGGACCTTGTGTTAGCTGGTGGTAAAGATCTGGTGCTCAAAGTGCTTTCTTGTCTCCAGCTATACAAAAGTGGGTCATTTCCCTCCTGCTGGTTAACTCCCTTCCCCACCAGAGCCAGGTCTTTGGTGGGGGTTTAGAAGTGGCTCTAGTGGTTGGGATTCTCACTGCTTCACCTGATGCCCACAAGTCTGGTGCTTGTAGCCACACTTTTCCTCTTGCTCACATGGCACTTGAAGAAAGCAGTGCCAGGGCCAGGCTTGATAGGCAGGAGGGAGGCAGAGTCCCAGGCTGGAGCCCAGCACACCTCTCCTCCTCTGGGCACCTGGAGCAGAGGCGGCTGGTGCTGACAGCTCTGAGGGAAGGCTTATAAGCCACAGAGCGACTGAGGGCGGGGCTAGACGAGGGCAGGACCATGCCTATGTGTGGCCAGCAGACAGGCAACAAGACTCCCGGCCAGCCTGCTCCCTGCCATGCCAAACCCCCACTGAAGGCCACCCGCAGACCACCATGCGGGGTGGCTGCTGATGCTCTGTGTCCAACATCAGTAGACGGTAGGAAAGCAGGGCCAGCCCCCCTGGTGGGGCCTCTTACCGTTCCCATACCCCATGCTCACTTTTGCAGTGGGGCAGGAGATGTTATCCCAAGAGGCTTTTCTCCAGCTGGTGAGAAGCAGAGAAACATCCAGGCTCCCAAGGCGCTATGTAGCAACCCCCCTCAAGCACAGGGACAGAGGGAAACTGCTCCACACGCTAGCCCGGGCAGCCGTCCATTTCCTTTGGGAATTCAGGAA
Organism: Mauremys reevesii; assembly: GCF_016161935.1. Lineage (NCBI taxonomy): Eukaryota > Metazoa > Chordata > Testudines > Geoemydidae > Mauremys > Mauremys reevesii. The sequence continues at coordinate 16,758,565 of NC_052639.1, forward strand.
TAGCAAAGGCTAGACTGGAAGCACCTGGGGCTCATGCCCCAGCCTTTGTGACATCCAACCCCCAACTCCTTCCCGGGGCTCTAGCTGAAGGCAGAGCATTGGCCTGAGCGGCCAAGAAGAGGTTCCAGATTTGAAAGGAGCAGGACTTTCAGCACGAAGGTAAAACTGCATCAACACAACCACAAAGGGACTTGACCCCTCAAGTTCTTGATTCAAAGTCAGGCACCTTATCCATTAAGCCATGTGGGCGCCTACTTTATGCACTTCTTTGGAAAAGGTGGACACTGTGGGTACGTCTACACTACGGGACTATTCCGAATTTGCATAAACCGGTTTTGTAAAACAGATTTTATAAAATCGAGTGCGCGCGGCCACACTAAACACATTAAATCGGTGGTGTGCGTCCATGGTCCGAGGCTAGCGTTGATTTCTGGAGCGTTGCACTGTGGGTAGCTATCCCGTAGCTATCCCATAGTTCCCACAGCCTCCCCCGCCCCTTGGCATTTCCGGGTTGAGATCCCAGTGCCTGATGGGGCAAAAATCATTTTCGCGGGTGGTTCTGGGTACAGCCTCACCCCTCCCTCCCTCCCTGACAGCGGCAGACAACCGTTTTGCGCCTTTTTTGCTTGGTGAACCGTGCAGACGCCATAGCACAGCAAGCATGGACCCTGCTCAGCTCCATACCGCAATCGTGGATGTTTTAAACACCTCGCGCACTCTCGTGCAGTATATGCTGAACCAGGACCTTCGAACCGAGGCGAGTAAGAGGCGGATACGGCAGCGTGGCGATGACAGTGATGAGGACGTGGACACAGAATTATCTCAAACCGCGGGCCCCGGCGCTTTGGAGATCCTGATGGTAATGGGGCAGTTTCTATCCATTGAACGCCGATTTTGGGCCCGGGAAACAAGCACTGACTGGTGGGACCGCATTGTGTTGCAGGTGTGGGACGATTCCAAGTGGCTGCGAAACTTTCGCATGCGTAAGGGCACTTTCATGGAACTTTGTGACTTGCTTGCCCCTGCCCTGAAACGCCATAATACCAAGATGAGAGCAGCCCTCACAGTAGAGAAGCGAGTGGCGATAGCCCTGTGGAAGCTTGCAACGCCAGACAGCTACCGGTCAGTCGGGAATCAATTTGGAGTTGGAAAATCTACTGTGGGGGCTGCTGTGATGCAAGTAGCCAAAGCAATCACTAAACTGCTGCTGTTGTGACTCTGGGAAACGTGCAGGCCATAGTGGATGGCTTTGCTGCAATGGGATTCCCTAACTGTGGGGGGGCGATAGATGGAACCCATATCCCTATCTTGGCACCGCAGCACCAGGGCACCCAGTACGTAAACCGGAAGGGGTACTTTTCAATGGTGCTGCAAGCACTGGTGGATCACAAGGGACGTTTCACAAACATCCACGCGGGATGGCCAGGGAGGGTTCATGACGCTCGCGTATTCAGAAGCACTACTCTGTTTAAACGGCTGCAGCAAGGGACTTACTTCCCAGACCAGAAAATAACAGTTGGGGATGTTGAAATGCCTGTCGTTATCCTGGGGGACCCAGCCTACCCCTTGATGCCATGGCTCATGAAGCCATACACAGGCAGCCTGGACAGTGGTCAGGATCTGTTCAATTACAGGCTGAGCAAGTGCAGAATGGTGGTGGAATGTGCATTTGGCCGTTTAAAGGCGCGCTGGCGCACATTACTGACTCGCTCAGACCTCAGCCAAACCAATGTCCCCTATGTTATTCCTGCTTGCTGTATTCTCCACAATCTCTGTGAGAGTAAGGGGGAGACCTTTATGGCGGGGTGGGAGGCTGAGGCAAATCACCTGGCCGCTGATTACGCGCAGCCAGACACCAGGGAGATTAGAAGAGCACACCAGGAAGCGGTGCGCATCAGAGAAGCTTTGAAAACGAGCTTCATCAATGGCCAAGGTACAGTGTGACTGCTGTGTTTGTTGATGAACACCCAACCCCCTTGATTGACTCAGTCCCTGTAAGCAACTCCCCCTCCCCCTTCGAGTACAGCTTACTTATGCAAATAAAGTCACTCTCATTTAAAAAGCATGAATTCTTTATTGATTCATTATAAAAAGAGGGAGAGAAGTAAGGGTGTGCTTTGGGAGGAGGAAAGGAGGGATGGAGAAGGCCATTAAAAAAAATTCAGAGTAACGGCATCCTTCTGGTTGGGCTGTCCACGGGGGTGGAGTGGGCGGGTGCACGGAGCCTCCCCCCACGCGTTCTTACACGTCTGGGTGAGGAGGCTAAGGAACATGGTGAGGGGGGAGGGTGGTTATACAGGGGCTGCAGCGACACTCTGTGATCCTGCTGCCGTTCCTGAAGCTCCACAAGACGCCGGAGCATGTCAGTTTGATCACGCAGCAGCCCCAGAGTTGCATCCCGCCACCGCTGATCTTCCTGCCGCCACCGCTGATTTTCCTGGCGGTCTTCCTGCCGCCACCTCTCATCTCGGTTGTCCCTCCTGTCCTCACGTTCATCCCTCCTGTCCTCACGTTCACTGGCCTCTTTCCTGTAATTTGAAACCACGTCCTTCCACTCATTCAGATGAGCTCTTTCATTGCGTGTAACTTCCATAATATCCGAGAACATCTCATCTCGCGTCTTCTTTTTCCTCCGCCTTATCTGTGCTAGCCTTTGGGATGGAGGAGGGACGCTTGAAAAATTTGCAGCTGCATGAGGGAGATAAATATTTAGAAAGATACATTTTACAGAACAATGGATATACTGTTTCACAGTGAACATCACTATTCACCTAGCACATGTGATTTCCCTACAAGGTCGCATTTTTCATCTTAATAGTGACCGCTTGCAGCTCTGGGTTTACAGATCTCACAGACACATCAGGTCCAGGCATCAGAATTCAGCTTGCATGCGGCCATGGTAAGCCACTGTCTCAGTGATTTACCCCTCCCCCCCAACGCATGGCTAATACCACGCTAGCTCCCTGCTAATCAACAACCTTCCCCCTCCCCCCCACCCACCGGTGACCAAACAGAAAAGATCATCGGCATTTCACTCCTCCCCTCCCCGCTACGTGCAGGAAAGTGTTTTTAAGCTGCTGCATTCCACGAAACCAGTAGAAAAATGGCCACCCCCCTTACTTAAATTCCTGATTTTTAACCAGGTTATCCTGAACGATATCACTTTGCTGAGGATAACAGAACAAGATAAAGAGCGGATGCTTCTTGAATGCCAGCAGTCCCGGGACCATACGCTGCGATGCTTTGCCACGCAATGATACCTGATTACTTGCTACATGCATGGCATGGTAAAGTGTCCTACCATGGTGGGCGGAACAAGGATGCCTTGCCCAAAAACCTTCTGCAAAGGCTTCTGGAGTACCTACAGGAGCGCTTCATCGAGATGTCCCTGGAGGATTTCCTCTCAATCCCCGGACATGTTAACAAACTTTTCTAAGTAACTATACTGTCTGCGAATGCATCCCAAGTCCTCTGGGCAAATCAATCATTAAAAAAGGCTTGCTTAAAAAACACTGTTTGCTATTTGCAAAGGTACACTCACCAGAGCTCCCTTCCAGGGCGTCATTCTCTGGAATAGTTGATTGTGAGGGCTGGGAGCAGGGTAATTCCGTCAGAGTGATAAAAAGCTCCTGGCTGCTGGGGTTCACGGAGTGCTGTGTGCTCTCTGCGAGGTCTTCCTCTTCTTCTTCCTCTTCATCTTCCCCGTCTGCATAATCCTCAGACATGGCAGAGATTACAACCCCCACCTCGGAATCCACGGTCAGGGGTGGGGTACTTGTGGCGCAGCCCCCTAAAATTGCATGCAGCTCATCATAGAAGCAGCATGTTTTTCGACCTGCCCCGGACCTTCCGTTTGCTTCTTTGGTTTTCTGGTAGGCTTGTCTGAGCTCCTTAACTTTCACTCTGCACTGCACGGAGTCCCTGCTGTGGCCTTTAGCCGTCATAGCCTTAGAAATTCTTTCAAATACTTTTTCATTTCGTCTTTTGGAACGCAGTTCTGTTAGCACTGAATCATCTCCCCATATAGCGATCAGATCCAGTACCTCCCGAGCGGTCCATGCTGGGGCTCTTTTTCGATTCTCAGGAGACTGCATTGTTAACTGTGCTGATGAGCTGTGCGTGGTCACCTGTGATGATGAGCTCTCCACGCTGTCGAAGCAGGAAATGAATTTCAAAAGTTCGCGGGGCTTTTCCTGTCTACCTGGCCAGTGCATCCGAGTTGAGAATGCTGTCCAGAGCGGTCAGTGGTGCACTGTGGGATACCGCCCGGAGGCCAATACCGTCGATTGCGGCCACACTAACCCTATTCCGATATGTTAATACCGATATTAGCGCTACTCCTCTCGTCGGGCAGGAGTACAGAAACCGATTTAAAGAGCCATTAAAATCGATATAAGGTGCCTCCTAGTGTGGACGGTTGTGGCGTTAAATCAGTTTTACGCTCGTAAAACCGATTTAAACGCCTAGTGTAGACCAGGCCTGTGTTTCTTGGGTCACCTATTGAGGGGGGGCGAGACTCTCTGGCACAAGAAGTCGAGTTCCCAGTGAGATGTGAGACTTAATTATACGGGGCCAGGTGCAGGGCTTTGACAGGGAGGCTCAGGCATGGGGGATTGGGGTGCAGCGGACGGACCGGCTGTCTAGCTGTGGAGATTTAGTCGCACTGAGGCACAGGAGGGAGGAGGAGGAGGAATCCTGCTGACAGGCAGTGGCTGTGCAGAAAGAGGAGGAGTTCTGGGGACTTTCTTTTGCCTCTCTTTTGCCTGCCTGCTCACTCCTGTGGTGAACGGTGAAGATGCTCTTAACAAGCCCAGGTTGCTCAGTTGGTAGAGCATCAGGCTTTTAATCTGAGGGGCCAGGGTTCAAGCCCCTGTCTGCGTGCTCAGCTTTTAAGTTGCCTTGTGTTCCAGGAGCCAAATTCTGTTTACAGCCGCATGCGGATTCCCAGAAGCTGTGGCCATTTCCTGGAAAGGCTCCTTTCCTTAGCGATCAGGAGAGAGGTCACATCCACAGGAGCAGGTGTAGAAAGCACAGTCTCTGGCTGCCAGGAAGCGGTGTTCTCTACAATGGCGTTTAGATCGGGATAATTTACGTGGCTCAGCACCCCCAGTTCCAGCACCTCTGCCCAGGCAGCTCCCCCAGCCTGACACACACACACAGCCCCTGCATCCTCCTCAGCCCAGAGGTGAGCCCCCCAGCTGAGTGGGGAATCAGAACCCCCCGAAATTACCCTGGGACCAGCATGATCTGCCTCCGCCCTGCCCTGCTCTGCATGTATTCGGAGTGAGTCGGTTTCCCTGTCCTGCCATGTGTCTCTTCTCCTCCCCAGTTCCTTCCAAACCACCCCATTTCCCCTGCACCCCGGGCTGGGTCACTGCCAACCCCCCTCCTGCCCCCAATATCTCCCTGCCCCTACAGGTCTATAGGGCTGGATCCCTCCCTCCCCCCTTCTCCCCTCAGTTCCTGCCTCTGGGGGTCTATGGAGATGGGTCTCTCCCCCGCCATCCCCTCTCCTGCCCCCCCATATCCCGCTGCCCCTATGGGTCTATGGGGCTGGGTCTCTCCCCTCATCCCCTTCCCCAATATCTCCCTGCCCCAGGCTGTGACGTGCTATGACGTGTGCTGGGGCTGTGCCGTGTGCTGGGGCCAGGGCCGGCTCCAGGGTTTTTGCCGCCCCAAGCGGCAGGAAAAAAAAAATCTGTGATCACAATCGGCGGCAGCTCCACTGCACCACTTTCTTCTTCAGCAGCAATTCAGTGGCAGGTCCTTCCCTCCAAGAGGGACCGAGGGACCCGCTGCCGAATTGCTGCCAAAGACCCCGACATGCTGCCCCTTCCCCTGGGCTGCCCCAAGCACCTGCTTGCTGAGCTGGTGCCTGGAGCCGGCCCTGGCTGGGGCTGTGACGTGCTGGGACCTGCTCACTCCCCGAGGGCAACTCACTCACTTGAAACCAGCAGGACAGAAGGTGTCACGTGTCCATGGGCGGGGCTATGCAGATGAGCAGTGTCTGGCGGCAGTAGGGAGAGCAGCGAGATGAACCGAAGGAGCCCGGCGGAGAAAATTCTCTGCGTGTGGACAGAATCCCACCAGTTTTCTCTGTGTTGGGGGTGGGGGGCAGATTTCTTGATATCACAGCCCCTGGGGGAGGGGTTTGAATCATAAGTCCAAAGTGGGAGAACAACTCCCCCCACTTGTGCTCAGTCTCCACTAGGGGGCTGGGCTGGGATCACTAGGGAGGGAAGCACAGGGAAAAACAGTTTCCCCTATGGAACCCAGGAGTCCTGGATCCCAGTTCACTCCACCCCCAGAGCCAGGGATAGAACCCAGGGGTCCTGGTGCCCAGCCCCCTCCCTGCTCTGACCACTCAACCCCACTGCCCTCCCAGGGTGGTGCAGGGGTCACTGGGTCTGTGTCTCAGCTCAGCTAAGGGCCTTGACTGATTTTCCCAAAGTGCTTCCTTCTGAATCCATCCGACGAAGTGGGGATTCACCCACGAAAGCTCATGCTCCCACACGGCTGTTATTCTATAAGGAGCCACAGGACTCTTTGCTGCTTTTACAGATCCGGCACATCTGCCCCCCCTGCCCAGTCACTGCCCACCCCCGTGTGGGGGCACCAGCACTGTGCCGGGTTGTGATGGGAAATTGTCCAAGCTGGCCCAGGAGAGACGTGTGTGTCCCTGCTGCCCCGGCTGGTGGGGCTGAGCCCTACTCTGTGTGTGTGTGCATCTGTGACACTGTTTGTATCAGTGTGTTGCTGGGCTAACCACTAGGAAATGGCTTTGCAGGATTTTGTATTCTGCAGCAAGTCACACACACACACACATACATACACTCTGGCACAAAGAGACTCACACAATCGCAAGAACACTCAGACACCACACACCCAGAGGGACATGCTAGCCCAACCCCCAAAGAGAGCAACAATCACCGCCCCCAGCCACACTCACAATCACCCCCCCACACACACCATAATATTCACAATCGTGCTCAGAGATACAACTGCACGCAGTTCACTCCCACAGCTCCCAATACAAGGACCTCCTGCCCCACACAGCATGTGCCAAGGCCTGCGGAACTCACTGCCACTGGATGGCTACCAATGAGAATGATCCCCTCATGCAGGATCATGTGCTTGGACCCCTTGTCCCCTCTTGGGGTGCGCTGTGCAGCGTGGCTGGGGATTGTGCAATGGCCCAGCACCAGGCAACGCAGAACGGACACCACACGCCCTGCCCTGCCTCAACTGAGCTACTCTCCTGGTGCATTGGAGACCAGCACCCCACACCGTGGCACTCCTGCCCCACAGGGGGAGAGCTGCAGCCCCCGCCACATTCCGCAGAGGGGAGAAGGGTCAGGCCAGCCAGCCCTTGTAAGATGGGGAAATCTCCACTGGGGTCGACGGTATGGGGCTGCGACATACAGAGAAATAGTTGTCGTGCTGGCAGAGGGCGGCAGAGCGCATACACACACACACAATTGCAAACATACACAGACACATGCATGAATCCTGACACACACACACAATTGCTAATATACACAAACACCCGCACAAATCTAGCCAACACCAACACAAGCCTGAGAGCCAGGGGAGCCGAGCAGGCTGGGGCCGGGTCACTCCACGGCCCGCAGGAGGTAGCCAGCCCCCCATCCCCCACGGAGGCCTGGGACCAGCCCCCCCTCTGCTTGCCCCCATGGAGGCCTGGGGCTCCAGCCTGCTCTGCTCCCCTGGCTCTCAAGCTTGAGGGGAGGGGGGAACCGCCCCACAGCACTCGCCGGCGGCGTGGCTGGGAGCCAGGGAAGTGGACCAGGCTGGGGCTGGGTCACTCCACTTACCATGCAGGGAGTGCAGGGAGGGGGGCGGGGCTGGGGCCATGGGAAGAGCCGGGCAGCCCCTGCAGCAGCTCCCCACCCCAGCTCACCTCCACTCCGCCTTCTCCCCTGAGCTCGCCGGCACCGCTCCACTTCTCCCGCCTCCCAGGCTTGCGGTGCCAATCAGCTGTTTAGTGCCGCAAGCCTGGAAGGGGAGGAGAATTAGAGCGGGGGCGGCGTGCTCAGGGCAGAAGACGGAGCAGAGGTGAGCTGGGACAGGGAGTGGTTCCCCTGCACGCCCCCCCCCATTGCTTGCTGCAGGCAGCCCTCCCCCCAAACCTCCCAGCCCCCTGCCCCAGCTCACCTCCACTCCACTGCCTCCCCTGAGTGCGATTTTTGGTGCCCCCAACCACTTGGCACCCTGGACGGCCGACTAGTTCGCCTAGTGGTTGCACCGGCCCTGGCCACTGCCTATCATCAGGATTCCTCCTCGGTGAGACTAAATCTCCCCACCTAGACAGCCGGTCCATCCGCTGCACCCCAGCCCCCATGCCCGAGCCTCCCTGCCAAAGCCCTGCACCTGGCTCCAGACAATTAAGTCTCACGTGTCGCTGGGAACTCCACTTCTTGTGCCCAGAGAGTCTCGGCCCCCCTCAGTAGCTGACCTGAGAAACACAGTGTCTGCAAAAGCAGCAAAGAGTCCTGTGGCACCTTATAGACTAACAGACGTACTGGAGCATGAGCTTTCGTGGGGGAATCCCCACTTCGTCGGACGCATCAGTGTCTGCCTTTTCCAAAGAAGTACCTAGAGGGACTTTTACCATGTGGCCTAATGGATAAGGCGTCTGACTTTAGATTAGACAATTGAGGTTTGAGTCCCTTCGTGGTTGTGCTTGTCCGGTTTTACCTTTGTGCTGAAAGTCCTGCTCCCTTCAGGGCCTGAACCTCTTCTTGGCTGCTCAGGCCAATGCTCTGGCTTCAGCTAGAGCCCCGGGAAGGAGTTGGGGGGTGGGCGTCACAAAGGCTGGGGCATGAGCCCCAGGTGCTTCCAGTCTCGCCTTTGCCATTCCTGACTTGCCAAAGAAAATGGGCGGCTGCCCGGGCTAGGGTGTAGAGCAGTTTCCCTCTTCCAAATGTGCATCTGTCACTGTGCTGTAGGGGGGTTGCTACATAGCGCCTTGGGAGCCTGGGTGTTTCTCTGCTTCTCGCCAGCTGGGAAAAGCCTCTTGGGGTAAAATCTCCTGCCCCACGGCAAAAGCGAGCACCTTGAGTGGGAACGGTAAGAGGCCCCACCAGGGGGGCTGGCCCTGCTTTCCTACCGTCTTCGATAATGGCCACAGAGCATCAGCAGCCGCCCCGTATGCTTGTCTGCGGGTGGCCTTCAGTGGGTGTTTGGCATGGCAGGGAGCAGCCTGGCTGGGTGCTTTTGTGCCTGTCTGAAGGCCACACCTAGGCATGGTCCTGCCCTCCTCTAGCCCTGACCTCAATTGTTCTGTGGCTTTTAAGCCTTCCCTTGGAGCCATCAGCACCAGCCGCCTCTGCTCTAGGTGCCCAGAGGAGGAGAGGTGCTGGGCTCTGTGACGAAGTGGGGGATTTTCTTAGGGTTTGCTGTGTTTTCCAGTGGTTTGCATGCACAGGGAGTGGGACTCAGTGTTCCCAGGTGTTACTGGTTTAACAAGGTGAGGGGAAAGGGAGTTTGTTGCTACAGAAGACCGGAGAGGGACTTGGGACCCCGGCTGATGGCCTGGAGGATGGAGACCCCAGCGACTGGTGACCTGGTGACCCGGAGACCCAGCTCAGGAGTCACAGGCGGTTCTGGCCAGTGGGAGGACAATGGTCTGCGGGGAGAGGACCCCGTGACCAACCTGTTCCAGCCAGAGGAGGGCGGAGAGGAGAGGAGGCCCAGGCAACCCTGTTTACCTGGAGAAAAGACAATGGACAGCGGTGGGGCTTGGGGCCGGAGATATCGGAGGCCTAGCTGGGAAGCGGGGGGCTTGGGGCTGGCGAGGGGAAGCAGGCAGAGCCCACCTGGCTGCAGGGGGACTGGGATGTGCTGTTATTGTGAGAGGCCAGGCCTGAGGCCCTGAGAGTTTCCTGTGCTGTGTTCAACTCTCAATAAACCCTCCTGTGTTACGCTGGCTGAGAGTCGCTCTGGGCTAGAGAACAGGGGGCATCAACCCCTTCGGGGGTGAGGAGGCCCAGGGGGTCCAGAGCACGTGGACTCCCTGAGGGGCCCACGGCGAGAGACAGACGTGCTAAGGCTCAGAGAGGGGCAGCTCCAGGAGGTGGAGGGGCCTGACCCCAAGAGAGAGTGGACCCCCGAGAAGAGCTGTCGCACTGAAAGGGGCACCCCCCACGGACCGCACAGGGCCAAGAGTGGGCACGATCTGTGAGTCCGTGACAGGCAGTGACATCACAAAGGCCTTTTGCAGGACCTCAGACTATTGGCCAAAGGTGGTGGGGAGGTGGTGACCTCACAGAGAGATGCTGACATCAGCCAGGCAGGACAGGGGCGAGGGGCCAGGGAAACCTCAGAGACCCTGTGGCTTTGCTTCAGCAAGTCTCCTTCTCCAGGTCTCTCTTTGAGGACTGGGGGAATATTGGGGTTAACGTACCTGAGCGCCAGGAGGAACCTCTTTCGAGTTTTCTCCTTCCCTTTTAGTGATTTTACTAGAAAACAGCCGACCCTGTTTAGACGGTAAGAGCCTCCTCGAGGGAAGGGGTGTCCTGGGGGTGTCACAGTTCAGATGCCGGTGCTCCCCCATTCAAGGAAGTTCCCACCACCCTGATCTGTGTTCGCAGGGTGGGAGAGAGCAGCATCCACAGCAGTGATTTGCTCCTGGCTGCTGGAGCAGAGCAGCAGGCTCAGCTGTCAGAACTTCCTGGAGCTATGAAAGGGGAGAGGCCCATGGCTCTGTAGCAGGACTGCAGGGCAGGCGAGTTCACAGAGGGTATTGTGGGATACTGGCAGAGGCCAGTTATGGTGATATAATGAACAGCAGTGTCTACACTGACACTCTGTCACTTTAAGTTTGCTGCAAAAAGCTCTACTGTTCTCATTGAAGTGGTTTTATTTTGCCACCAAAACAGGGCAGTTTTGTCGCCAAACGTGGCATTGCAGTGTGTACACCAGCCAAAAGCTGCTGACCGAGGGAGCGTTGTGTGATTTTCACACACCAGAGCAATATAATTCTGCTGAAATAACTTTGTAGTGCAGATCTGGCCAAAGATTCACACACACACAGCTTGCAAGGAAAACCTCACCTGCTCCTCTGCTTTGTGGGGCCAGGTGGGGCCCAGGGAGTCAGGTGTGAGCAGACACTGTACATTAGTCACAGGCAGGCTCTATGGTTTAGCTGGTTAAAGTACCTGTTTTGTAAACAAGAGATCCTGGGTTCAACTCCCAGTGGTGCCTTGTTGAGATGTTTTGAGAGCACCTGGTATTGGCTACTGTCAGAAGACAAAATACAGAGCTAGATGGACCTTTGGTCTAGCCCAGTGTGGTTTTTCTTATGGTTTAAATTACACTCACAGGCACTGATAATAGAATTACTGAAAGTTTGGGATTTAAGAGCTGATAGGTCAGTGGGCCAAGCCCCTCGTGGATGACCCCCTCCCTCTGGGACAAAGGCAGGTTTGGGCTCTCGCACCAAATGCTCATTGTGGCTGCCAGAATCTGTGGGCAGCTCATTTAGTTTCCACCCAGGGTTAAGTCCCTGGTTCACACATCGAGGATAACAACCCTTTGTTTCTCCTGCCCCAATAACATGGAGACTGGGAATGCAACACCAGCCACAAGTGATCATTTCGGCAAGCAACCCAACCTATTTCCAACATACTGTAAATCCACATGCAGACTCATACACAAAACCTTGCAAGAAAATCTTCCTGAGGGGGTCTGAAGCACCTGCTGCTGGAGGGAAGGAGGGAGCTGTGGGTTGGGATTGAGGAGCAGCGTGAGGAGCGGGGGGCCTGTGGATTGGGATTGAGGGGCACTGGGAATAGAAGGGGCCTGTGGGTTGGGATTGAGGGGCACTGGGAATAGGAGGGGGCTGTGGGTTGGGACAGAGGAGAAGGGTGAAGAGGAGCAGGCTCTGGTTGGGAGTGAGGCTGGGGACTGGGTCCCAATACTAAAATTTAGGGGTTAGATCAATGTTAGGACAGGGTGGCAGTGGAGGGATGAGTGAGTCCCTAGACAACACAATGAGTACGGTGCCTTCTTATTTTCCCCCTTTTCCACCCAGGCAGGCAGGTGAACTCTACAGAGGCACCTCTGGGCTTGCACTGACTAAGGACAACAGCTGTGAGTGGGGTGGGAGAGGGGATGGCTCATGTTAAAGGACTTTTGGTTGCTGGACTTATGAACCGTAGGGAGAAGGACACTGCCTAGCTTATTTGGGGGTGGGTCTTTCCCTCGTGGTTTATGTTTATGTGTTGGGGCTGCTGACATGACTTCTGCTAACCCTGGGCTTACATTGCAGTGTAGACATACCCTGAGAGGGCATCTATACTGTGATAAAATCCCTGTGGCCCAGCTGGCCTGGATGATCTGATTTGGGCTCCTGGGGCTCAGACTGGAGCCCAGGCTCGGAGACCCTCACCCCTCGTGGGGTCTTGGAGGCTGGGCTAAAGCCCAAGTGTCTCCACTGTAATTTTATAACCCTGCAGCACAAGCCCCACAAGCCTGAATCAACTGACCCAGGGTTTGAGAATAGTGACTTGGGTGTGTTAATGGCAGTGTAGACATAATGCTAGGCTATGTCCACACTGCAATGAAACACCCAGGGCTGTCCCGTGCCAGTGCAGGCTCCCAGGCTAGGGCCATGGGGTGGTAAATTTGCACTGTAGACATCTCAGCTCAAGCTCAATATCAGGTTCTGGGAGCCCTCAAAGTTGGGAGGGAGTTTAGCAAAGTGAAAAAGGTAAAATGGCAGTGGAGTATTGCCTGGAGTCAATGGCATTTCTCCATTGGTCTGTCTGCTTTGGGACAGGGACAATAACATGTCCTGCTGCTTTCGTTATTTCAAAGGGCGGTTTAGGATTTTCATTCTCACACACGGTGCACGAAGCAGGACTCAATCCTGGGTGGAAACTAAATGAGCTGCCCACAGATTCTGGCAGCCACAATGAGCATTTGGTGTGAGATCCCAGACCTGCCCCTGTCCCAGAGGGAGTGGGGTCATCTGTGATGGGCTGGAACACTGACCTATCAGCTCTTAACTCCCAAACATTCAGTAACTCTGTTATCAGTGCCTGTGAGTGTAATTTAAACCATAAAAACAGCCACCCTGGGCTGGACCAAAGGCCCACCCCATGCTGTATTTTGTCCTCTGACAGCAGCTAATATCAGGTACCCAAAGAGGCACCACTGGGAGTTGAACTCAGGATTTCCTGTTTAGAAGGTAGGTGCTTTAGCCAGCTAAGCCATGGTGCCTACCTAGAGCTAAGACACAATGATGCCCACAGCTGACTCCCTGACAGCTCCACCAGGGCCTGACACGCTTTGCATGTGTTTGGATTCTGCAAAGCAGAGAAGCAGGTGAGCTTTTCCTTGCAAGCTGTGTGTGTGTGTGTGTGTGTGTGTGTGTGTGTGTGTGAATCTTTGGCCATGTCTGCACTACAAAGTTATTTCAGCATCATTATATTGCTCAGGTGTGTGAAAAACACACAATGCTCCCTCGGTTGGCAGCTTGTGGCTGGTACACACACTGCAATACCACGTCTGGCGACAAAACTGCCCTGTTTTGGTGACAAAATAAAAACACCTTGACGAGAGGTCTAGAGCTTTTTGCAGCAAACTTAAAAAGACAAATTGTCAGTGTAAATGCTGCTGGTCATTATATCACCATGACTGGCCTCCACCAGTATCCCACCATGCCTGCCGTGAACTCGCCTGCCCTGCATTCCTGCTACAGAGGCTGGGCCTCTCACATTTCATTGCTCCAGAAAATTCTGACAGTTGAGTTCCCATCTGGAGGGAGGAATAGCTCAATGGTTTGTACATTGGCTTGCTAAACCTCAGGTTATGAGTTCAATCCTTGAGGGGGCCATTTAGGGAGTGGGGCAAAAAACTGTCTGGGGAGTGGTCCTGCTTTGAGCAGGGGTTTGGACTAGATGATTTCTTGAGGTCCTTTCCAACTCTGATATTCTATGATTCTACACTGGGATTAGGTTGATATAACTGCATTGCCAGCCTAAGTAATGTAATTACACCAACCAAATTTTGTAGTGTAGACCTGTCCAAAGAATCACACACACACCTTGGGAGCAAAACTTCAGCTGCTCCTCTGCTTTACACAATCCAAACAGGAGCAACACTTGTCAGGTCCCAGTGGGGATTGGCAGAGAGTCAGGTGTGGGCAGACACGATGCTTTAAATAACAGCAGGTACCATGGCTTAGCTGGTTAAAGTGCCTGTTTTGTAAACAGAAGATCCTGGGTTCAACTCCCAGTGCTGCCTTGAGGAGTGGCTTTGGGAGACCTGGTATTGGCTACTGTGAGAAAACAAGATTCAGAGCTGGATAGACTCCTATGCTGCCCCTTCCTCCTGCTCACTGCTCTCCTCCCTCACTTGCCCTTACGGTCATTACAAAGTGGCAAGGCAGAGCCCTCCCATTTTTAAAAGTCCTGGGGTGGTGTTCCCCCCTGTTCAGGCCCCCCTGGGGCCCTGCACTTCACACAGCTCTCCTGATTTCAGCTGTTAGTGAGGAGCCTCACTGCTAGCGCAGACTGGGCAGTTTCTTGCATGAGAGACACTCTCCCAAAGCAGGACTAATGCTTAGAGCTGGTTATCAGTGATTTCAGATCTGTTGGTCTGCAGCAAGACTCTCCATTGAGTCTTAACCAGCTCTGTTATTACACAGGGAAGAACAAAAGGGTGAAATGGTGCCTGGAACCCTTAAGAAGAATCCACCCCACCAAGTACCAACACTTGTTGCTATCCGCTCTCAGCTCAGTTTTGGGGTCACTCCTTGCCTTTATCAACCTGGGGGGGGGCTCAGAAAATCATAGCAAGCATGTTCTCCAGTGGTGCAATTAGTTAGTGCACAGTACTTATAGAGCAGTGCTGAGGAGCTATGCTGAGGTTGTGAGTTCAAGCTGCACCTGGAGCACTGGTTTCCATTAACCAAGTGGCATCACCCCCTCATTTGGCCCTGTGGAATGTAGAATTCCAGCCCTGGGACACGGAGGAGGAGAGGAGACAAACACGCTCCCTTCAATTATTACCTCCTCTCTAGAGCACAGGTCAGAATCTACAATCCTTTCTCCCCCCCCCCCACCCCAGCCCCTGTGCCAGGATCCCTCAAGCAGAGCCTGGAGTCCTGCCCCTGGCGTCTGTACTATTGACAAACTCTAAGTGACAGGGACAAAACACTCAAATCCCGCCTGGTGCGGGGAGCCAGGTTTGCTCTTCAAATTCTGTCGTTGGTACATTTCCAAGTCTGGGAATGTCCCACAACAGCATTGAATGGGAAGCTGCCTGCAGAACAGTTACAGTGCACAGAGCTCCTGTGGAGGAGGGGTGGGAATTAGTAACATTTTGAAGATCGTTTGGGAAATGAGCCTTTGCTGACAAGGTTTGTCTCTGTTCATATTTCACCTTCAGGTGTTATGTTGAGGGATCTTTAATATATTTTTGTGAGGTTAACAACTATCTCCTCAACTTTATTTACTCAACTTAAAAATTGATGTCACTTGATTTTTGCATCTCCTGTGAAAATACAACTGACACGTGTGGCTTTCTACAGGGGTCATGATGTTAAAGTTGGGAAATCAGGTCTCTGTACTTCTGTGGAGGGTTGCTTTTTACAGCTGAATCACTGCCAGGCACACCGGGCTGTTAGCTGCACCCACTGTCCTTGCCGGGGCCCCTGCTGAACCCTGGGCGGCTGCACTGCCGTGCTGGAGTGACTCTGCAGGGGAGAAGCTGCTGTGGAGCAAGGTAGAGCAGGTGCAGGAAGGAGACAGGGTCACTATTCACATTCTGAACTGCACAATTTTCCAAATTTGGGAATAGATTCATAGACTTAAGGTCAGAAGGGACCATTATGATCATCTAGTCTGACCTCCTGCACAATGCAGGCCACAGAATCTCACCCACCCACTCCTGTAACAAACCCCTAACCTATGTCTGAGTTACTGAAATCCTCAAATCGTGGCTTAAAGACTTCAATGTGCAGGGAATCCTCCAGCAAGTGACCCGTGCCCCACGCTGCAGAGGAAGGCGAATGTCCGAGAACAATTCTAAGGGGAAGGTGAACGCAGAGCAGTGACACTGGAGATGCCCAGACCTCCAATGGGGGCAGCGTAGAAATTAATATTGGGAAGATCATTTGTGAAATTAGTCGTCACTGACAAGCTTTGTCTCTGTTCCTATTTCACGCAATGGTGTTAGTTAGAGGCATCAGGACAGGTTTTTACTATATTAATTAAACACTTAATTTTATTTACCCAAGCCAAAAACTTAGTGTCACTTATTTGTTCTCTGTCCTAGCAAGAATGAATTGAATTTCATGACTTTCTGGAAAGTGCAGCGAGATGAAATGTGGGGAATTCAGTCTGTGTGTTTATGAGCTGATGTTTTCCTCTCACAGGTCAGTACCTGCATTGAAATACCAAGAGGGATCTAAGGGCTGGTGTACGCTGGGCACTGAACTGACAGAGCGACATCTCTCAGGGTGTGAATCCCCCCTCCCCCCAAACCCATAGAGTTAAGGTGACCTAAGCCCTGGTTAGATAGTGCTAAAGAAAAGGAAGAATTGTTCTGTCAATGCAGCTATTACAGGGATGGGAAAACCCCTCCAGTCACTGTCTACTCCAAAGTGCTATAGCAATGCCACAGCAGCATTTTAAGTGTAGACAGAGTGAAGCTAGATCTGGCTCCAATTTGCACTGTGGATGCTCAGGCACCAAGACTACAATAATGACAACAACAACAGCACAGTGCTTGCGTAGTTGGCAGGATTTAAACCTGCATGAGGTGACCCCAAGGGATTTCTAGTCCATCGCCTTAACCACTCAGCCACAACTACTTGATGTACAGCTGTTCCACTGCATGATAATTCAGTTCTCACTGAATTGTCACTTCAAATTGTTTGCTCAGACCCGCTTCCCCAGCACACTCACGGCTGCACATCAGTGTAAGTGTGTCCTGGGCTGAACAGTGAGAATTCCTGCCCATTTCCCTTCTGGCTGGAGCAGGCTGAGAGTGTGTTTGTGTTAATGGCATTGCTGTAGATTGTTGTTCATTCCCCACTCTGACAATACAGGGAATAAGGGAATCTCTTTGATTTACCCTAACTACTTTTGTTGTTACAATGGATGAAATGACATTTTCCCCTATCCCTGCCCTGTTCCTGCTCTTTGTTATAGTTCAATATATTTTAACTGAGGAAAATGATAATAAAAATATCTGCTCTCCAGCAAAACTTGAAGCAACATCAAAGCAACGGGGAATGAAACAATTTGTTCCCGAAGGGGGAACTTGATGACTAACAATTGCTTTGAAATGGGGGAACAGTCAAACCGTGACGCTCAGGCTTTGGCCAGCCCTAATCAAGGCATTTCTCACATTCTCTCCCATGTGGCTTGTCTGATGTCTAATAGGGAACGTCCTCTGATTGAAGCTTTTCCCAAATGCAGAGCATGTGTAGGGTCTCTCTCCACTGTGGATTCTACGATGTCTGACAAGGTTTGAGCTGTCAATGAAGGTTTTCCCACACTCAGAGCATGTGTAGGGTCTCTCTCCTGTGTGGATTCTACGACGTCTGCTCAGGCTAGGGCTCTGTTTGAAGCTTTTCCCGCACTCAGAGCATCCATAAGGTTTCTCACCTGTGTGGATTATCTGAGGTGTGATAAGGGCTGACGTCCGACTGAAGCATTTCCCACACTCAGAGCACGTGTAGGGTTTCTCTCCTGTGTGGATTCTCTGATGAGCGACAAGGGCATATCTCCAACTGAAGCGTTTCCCACACTCAGAGCATCCATAAGGTTTCTCACCCGTTTGGATTCTCCTATGTGTGATAAGGTAGGAGCTCCGACTGAAGCTTTTCCCACACTCAGAGCACATGTAGGGTCTCTCTCCTCTGTGGATCCCCTGATGTGTGAAAAGGTCTGAACTCCCATTGATGCTTTTCCCACACTCATGCCATGTGTAGTGTGTCTCTTCCAAGTTGATTCTCTCGTGTGTAATAAGGTCTGAGAGGCTACTCAGGTTTTCCTCTGGCCTCTGCTGAGACTCACAGGCTTTTGCTTTTTCTGGGAGTGCACAACTCTCGGAAACATTCCCTTTGGGTCTTCCTGATAATGTCCTATGTGGTTCTACTTCCTCAGCATCTTCCTACTGGGGATTCTCCTCATTCTCACTCACCATCCCAACACCTGATGGGAGACAGAGAGAATCCAGACATAGGTCACTCCCTGCGCTGGAGAGAAAGGAAATCTCAGAGACAAGAAGGGAAAAGGGGATGAACAAACCAAAATACGTGTGGGAGAGATCAAACCTATCAGGAGCTCATTTTCCTCAAACCCTTCCCCAGATGAGAGAGGAAGGGATCAGTTCTGGGTGTGCATCTCACCACAACACTCAGGGGAAAGTGAGATTGGGGAGGGACCTGCTGCCAGTTGTCAGTTAGGGTAGGTGGGAAGCCATGAGTGACATCTGCCTAATGATTCCACATCTGAAGGGAACAATCCTGAACTTGCAGAGCTCACAAGGTCTTTGTAGGGCATCCCAAATGTTTCCTGTATTCATGGAGAGTTTTTGAGTTGGTTTAACCAATCCCTTACCTGTGCAGGCAGCTCTCGGGAGCACTTCTTTCTCAGAGCCCTGGCGGTCTGGGACCCACGGCTCTTCCCCTCGTTCCAGCTGCGAGATCACATCAGGTTTGGAATTTAGAAACCCTACGCCAGGCAAAGAAAACAAGGGAGGTCAGTGGAATTTGTGGGATACTTGTCACAAAGAATAGTCCACGGTTTTAACCGCAGCTCATTTTTAAGCAGTAACGTCCCAAGGCCAGCTTCCTTGGCTCAAAGTGGCAGGAGAGTTATTATTATTATAAATCATATGTATTACCTTAGTGCCTAAGGACCAGCTAACAGTGGGTCCCCATTGTGCTAGGCAAAGTACAAACACAGAATAGTAGATGGCCCATGCCCTAAACGATTTACAATCTAACTAGACAGGACAACCACAGAATGGGGGAAGGGGTAGAACCACCCGATAACGAAATAGATATTAAGATGCTTAAAGAAAATTTAGTTTGATAGCATCCTGTCTGGCAAGAAATCACTTATCAACAGTTGTGGTACCCTTATTTCTGTATTGTTTTATTTTTATGTCCACCACTTTTCTGGTTCTGTAATTGTTTCTGCCAGCGGTATAATTAATTTTGCTGGGTGTAAGTTAATTAGGATAGTAGGATATAATTGGTTAGGTAATTATGTTGCAATACGTTAGGACTGGTTAGTTACATTTCAGTAAAATGATTGGTTAAGGTGTAGCTGGGAATATGACTATATAAACTGGGGTCAAACAGGAGGGGGAAGGGAAATTGGAATCAGGTTTATTAATGGGGGAAATGGGAACAGGGACACAGACAAGGCTCTGTGGCCTCAGAGCTGGGAAGGGGGATGCAGGCTAAACGCTCTGCGGCCTCAGAGCTGGGAACGGCACACTGGGGAACAGACTCTCTGGGCGTACAGCGATGAGCCCGACTGGTGTGAAGGGCTTCGGAATCTGCTTGCTTGGAAATAACCCCAATAAACATCGCACTATCTGCCCTTCGGACTTCTGGTCTTTTGCTGCTTGCTGTCTGCGTGACAAGAACCAGGGAAGTGGGCGGGGGGAGGGAAAGCCCTCTAACAAAACTGACACAACCTGATAACCAAGAGGTGAGCCTTAGGGGAAGGTTTTAATACACTTTGTAACTGATGAGGGATTCCCACGAGGACTGATGAGGGTGCAATGGTAAATACACATTTAGATCCTTTTCTTGTTTTATCTCTTTTTCCCATAAGGCTTAACATCTGGCGCAGTGTCATGGATGCACAGGATCTGTGCAATGCCCTGGCTTTTAAACAGTCCTTGGGAGGTGCCCCATGAGTGCGCTGGACCCCCAAGGGGTCCCACTCTTCCACAAGGAGAGACCATGTAGCTTCAACACTTGAGACTGAGCCTCTGGATTCAACACTCCTATTTCAACCTGTGAGCTCTGCCAGCAGGTCCAGCTGAACGACACTCCTGTTCAGAGACTGCTCCTCATTCATGCTTCAATGCACCTCAGCAAGTTTTTGCTGTGACACTGGGCAGACTGTTAAAATATAGCAGGGTTTATTAGACAACTGAAACACTGCATTAGAAAGGCTTTAGATTAGGACAGAGAAGCAAAGAAGACAATATAGTCCATATTGGCCAATGCTCTTGAGCCAGGCTGCTGTTAAAAAAATCCCCTCCATAAAAGTATTAAGCGTAGTCTTGAAGCCAGATATGTCTTTTGCCCCCAATACTCCTTGGAAGGCAAGACTAAACTCCCTAGTGTCCACTTGATAGCCACTGGTTCTTCTTCTTCTCCACGGCATCGCTCGTGGAGAACAAGGACCTGCAAATCTACAGTCGTACTCTATCTTTGTTTCAAGAATGAAAACAAACTAGCGCCTCAGAGGACCGGAACGGATTTCAGCTGATGGACAGCTTTCCTCAGTGTTTGTACATTTTAACAGGAATATATTGAATGATTAAATTCATTTCACGTCCCCGTTCAGCGGAACTCCTGAACATACAGGAGATGGATATGAAAATATAGATCACTTAAAAAAGAGGACATGTAAGAGAGCAGCTGGACTTGAACCAAAAACCTCTCGATCCGCCCTCAAATGCACCACCACTGAGTTCCCTGAGGCAGTGTTGGAGCCAGTGATCTTGAAGAGTATGAAGGGGACACTTATTTCAAAGAGCTTCTCTTCCATTCCCAGACATAAGTGGTTTTAAAAATGGAGTTTCATTACATTTTCTATGTGCATGTAAACACCACAGCTTGCACAATCCCCACAACTGCTCAGTCTCACCAGAGCACAATAACTTTGGAGGCCCCACACCCAGCTACCCAGCTCTGCGGCCTTTAACCTCTTCAGCAGTTCTCCAATGCCTTAAAGCCACAGGGCACAGCATGGAATTTGACCCCATTAATCCTAAATCAATTTGGATGAAAAATCTTTGCAAAAATAGTTCGTTTTCCAAACCAAAAGCATCTCCCGTTTGTGGCGTCCCCTTAAAGTGTCTCTTTGCACACAAAGAGGAGACACTTTAATTTGGAAACGAGATAAGATGCTTCAGTCAGGGTAAGCAGTTGCTCCCCTTCATGATTGAAAGATCATAAAATGCCAGTAAAATTGACTCTTTCAGCCCTTACACAGCAGACCCCACTGACGGCATCTCCCCGGGGCCGGGTGGAGCCAGCTCACCTTATCAAACCTTCCCATACCCGGGGGAACGGGAAAGTGCGAGGCTGCAGCGCCACCTAGCGGCCACAGGACAAATCGCCGGCTGCTGCACCTGTGGGCACTGGGAGTTCGCTTAACATGGAAAGCTGCCTAATGCAAGGTTGGCAAAACGGGGGTCTGCTGCACTACATCATCATCTGCAATGACTCAACCCGATAGGACACCTCCTGTGCTATGCTGCTACTAGTGACCCTCTCAAACAGGTCCCCACAGCTCCCCAGCCTCCCCCCACCAGGAGGCAGCTAGGAGAGGCTTGTTACACTGCTCTACAGCCAAAATGCTTCTGAAATAAATGGAGTCCAACTTTACTAATTCTGGGTCACTGAGAACGAAAATGATGCTTAAAATTCTTGATTGGCTCTAGTTTTCAAGATATGCTATTGGGTCAGTATTTATGACCCTTGACTTGGGAATGGCGGAGGATAAGTGAGTTATAAAGGGACGGGATCTCAATTTAAACCAGTAATGACTAAAATCCATCTTTGACTGGATCTATGAATAAATCTATGAATGGCTTTGGACAGTACTTGCTTTTTAGGCAAAACAATGAAGGATACAATCTGAAGCTGGTATTGCCTCATACATGATATGAATTGCATCATGTTATTCCTAGAAGTCATGGATGATGCAATCATAATGAAGCTGAACCAATTGCCCTATATCAGGTCTAGAAATCATACAGTGTCTTGCTCTCTTATTTGTCAGTGTTTGATTTTGCAAAGGGACCCATTTCTCTTTAGCCAAAGTGAGCAGAGATGCCTCGTACTTGTGTGAACAGTGCAGATAACTTGTGCTATGTTTGTGGTGAAGTGACTTTTCCATCACAAAAGTGCAGTATAAACACTATGGTAAAGAAAGCCTATCACTTTTCTTTTGGCTGCAAAATTGGAGATCAGGTGTGTGTTGGAAGCAATGAGTGTGGCAATCTCAGTGAACCGACGGAGGGTGATGGTGGTCAGAGAGAGACAACGGAAGATTAAAGAGGCAACGATGGGCATAGTGATGATGATTGTGTTGTATTTCATTCCTTAGATCTGGTGCCACGGCCGTCCCTTTAGCCTTGTAGTTTACCAAGAGTAAAACTAAATATCTGTTGAGATACAAGGGAGAGTCTGTGTCCATTCCTGCTAGCTGCACAGGGTTTGACATTGCTGCTTTCAATCCTCCGGCCCTGCCGAGACAAGGAACAATTCAGGCGGTCACTGAACTGAAGGAGGAGATGATTGTCTGACAGGGAGGGACGGCTCCTCTTAAAGGTGTTTGGCAGGCAGCCTCCTTCCCAGGTCTGTCCCGACAACACCCAGTTGAAAAGGGACTCTCCTCAGCCCTTCTCAGCCCGGTGAAAACGAGCGAGTGAGTGAGCGTGGGGGAGAGCGAGCGACGGAGGGAGATGGATTGAGCGGGCCGGGACCTTGGTGAAGGGGCAGGATGAGGGTGTTCAGTTTTGTTGGGTCAGAAAGTTGGCAACCCCAGATCCAGGGGAAACAACTCAAACACCCAACGAGTCTGGCCAGGGGCAGGACATCAGCTTTGAGGGGAGGGGTGGGTGTGGCAGTGACATCACAAAGGCCTTTTGCAGGAACTCGGCCTATTGGG
Organism: Mauremys reevesii; assembly: GCF_016161935.1. Lineage (NCBI taxonomy): Eukaryota > Metazoa > Chordata > Testudines > Geoemydidae > Mauremys > Mauremys reevesii. The sequence goes on from NC_052639.1 coordinate 16,781,472, forward strand.
CAAAGGTGGTGGGGAGCGGGTGACCTCACAGAGAGACCCCGACATCAGCCGGGCAGGACAGAGGTGAAGGGCCAGGCCAGTCTCTGAGACCTCCCGGCTTTGCTGCCGCAAGTCTCCTTCGCGAGGTCTCTCCTCGAGGGCTGAGAGAGAATTAGGATTCACGGATGTGAGCATGAGGAGGAACCTCTGTGGAGTTTTCTCCTTTCCTCCCACTGACTGTGCCGAAAAGAAACTTCCCTTTGAGAAGGTAAGAGGCTCAGAGAGGTTTGGAACCTGTTCAGTCTGATCCACCTGGCGCAGGCAGCATTCTAGGCACAGACAGCACTGGCTTCAGGTGGCAGAATTTGATTTCCTCCCTAGGTTTTGATGATTGGAATCCCTGGGGACATTGGGGTGTATCCTTTTTGGTTTCCCTTTTCCTCTTTCCTCCCTCCTTTCGCCTCTTGCTTCTTTTTTCCCTTTTCCCAGCTTCCCTCCTTCTAACAAGGAGGGAAGTGTCTGGAGTGTGGGCAGGGGAGGGGGTTGCTCTCATTGCAGAGGTCCTCACCAAGAGGTGGGGCTGGATCTGAGAGTGATCCCCTGTGATGGTGACCTGGGCCGTCCTTTGGGACATCTGGTGAGACCCCTCAGCCTCCCGCCCCTCAGAGTCTCAGTGGTGATTGGCCGAGCAGGGGGCTATCGTGAGCGAGGAGACTCAGGTCCTTTTGGTCTTTTTTCAAATCAGGCAAAGAAGTCACAGCCGATCCAATGTACGGGATTAATCTTGCTGCTTCTCTCCATTAATTGTCTCTTAGCAGGTGATGATTTCCTCTAATGTTCTAGGTCTTCTAAAATCCTTGCTGAATAATTACTATGAACCCCTGTTGGTCTGTAGCTCACTTGAGAGCACTTTATTCTGATCAGTCAGCGTATGAAATTGAAGATCTGAGAGAGAGGTTGAAAGTCAGGAGCAGTGTTTCCTCTAATTTGCTATGTCCGTGTGCGGAATGAATTTTGCTGAGTGCACCAATACGGAGGTGAGGTGTGACACATCACCTGTCTATTGGTGCTCATTCCAAACTTCATTCTGCACATGGATGGTGTGTGACGTGGTGAGACTGAAGGGTTAGGAGTGTGGAGGGGGGCTCAGGAAGGGCAGAGGTTGGGGTGCCAGGGCTCCGGCTGGGGGTGCAGTCTCTGGGGTGGGGTTGGGGATGAGAGGCTCAGGGCTGGAGCAAAGGGTTGGGGTGCAGGGGTGTGAGGGCTCCGGCTAGGGATGCGGCCTCTGGGGTGGGGCTGAGAATAAGGGGCTTGGAGTGCAGGTTGCCCCAGGGAGAGAGGACTCCCCCACAGCTCTCTCTCACCACAGCAGATCAGGGTCAGGTGAGAGGGCACCTGTCTCCTGGCCACAGCAGCGCTGGTGGGGCTTGGCTGGGTCGGGCTGGGGCAGGGGGAGGGAACAGGATTTAGTTTTCCTAAGTCAAAAGGAGGAAGGGATGGAGTTATGCTTCAGTTTTTACCTTATAAACTTAAGTCCTGTCTAACCTACAGGACACTATGGGAATAAGACACCATGTCATGTGGTGACATCACAAGAGCAGAGGATGTGAGAACTACAGCAACTGAGAGGGTGGGGGGGTTAGAATCAGATTGTTTCAAATGCTGCATCCGTCGGCTGACATTTAACAGCAACGCTTAGCTAACACAATGGAGAAAGGAATTCTCTGCTAAAGATTCAACCTGCCCCTTTGGCCAACTCCACCCCTTCCCTGACCGGAGTGTGCTCAGAACACCCCTCCCCCCCACACTCACACCATCACCCCCCACACAAGCCCACAGCTGGGAACCCAGCACACAGCCAGGAGGAGTTGCTTGGCTTATTTTACTTTTACTTTGCAAAGGTTTTTAAAAGCATTTTCTGCTCCTGTTCCCCATGATGGAGAAGCAGATGGTTGTGGAGAAGGGGATCTGCAGTGGTGGAGTCAGGAACTTGGGGTGAGGCAGAGGAGGAGTGTGTGAGGGAAGGGGCAGTCGGGGTGAAGGGAGGCTAAAGGGGTCAGGTCAGGCAGCTGGGTGCGGGGTTTGGGGGAGGCTGAAGGAGGCAGTTGGATGTAGGGGGGAGACTGAAAGGGCAGCTGGGGAGGAGCCTGGGGGGCAGGGGAAAGCTGAGGGGACAATGAGGGGAAGGGACCGGGGCAGTTGTGGGAGGCAGAAGGGGGCAATTGGGGCAGTTGAGGGAGGCTGAAGGGGTAATGGGGAAGTTGAGGGAGGATAAAGGGGTGATGGGGGCAGTTGGGGAGGCTGAAGGGGCAATGGGTTGAAGGAGGCCGGGGCAGAGAGGCTGTTGGGGCTGCTCGTCCCCACGGGAGGGGAGGAGGAAGAGGAGCTGCCCTTCTTTCTGAAGCTGTTTCCTGTTAGATCTTGCAACTTCACTGTTCCTGAGCAGGGTCCTGTGATGAAAAGGAAACTAGAGAGATTCGTGGTCCTGCTTTCAGCAGGGGCTTAGGCTGGATGACCTCCTGGGGTCTCTTCCAACCCTCATTGTCTAGGATTCTGTGTTTCTGTGGAGGACAGGTCCATCAATGGCTGTTGGCCAGGGTGGGCAGGGATGGTGCCCCTAACCTCTGTCTGTCACAAGCTGGGAATAGGGCGACAAGGGATGGCTCCCTGGATGATTCCTGTCTGTTCATTCCCTCTGGGGCACCTGGCACCGGCCGCTATCGGCCGACAGGACACTGGGCTAGATGGAGCTTTGGTTTGACCCAGTCTGGCCGGTCTTCTCTTCTAATGCTCTTCTCACATGCTCAGTAACAGCTGCAAGCTGCTGCCCTCACGCGCCATCAGAATCTGCTCCCTGCAATCAAAGGCCGGAAAATCCCCCTGAAGGGGGGAATCGGAGGGGCGGGATGGGCAGATGGACAAAACTGGGACAGGATCTGGGGTTCAGACGGGGGCTGCCATGCCAGGTAGGTGCAGAAGGGAAAACCCCCAGCTAGAGGGAGGCAGAGGGGATAGAAGTTCCCACAGATGGGGTGAGCCGGCAGCAGCAGTTCCACACTAGGGTGTGGTGGATGGTAGAAGGACTCGTGTTCCTCGCAGGATGGTCCATCTCAGCCCCCCCTCCCCAGGGCTGTGGTGTTAAAGGCCCCGAGTGGCCCAGTGCCCAGGCTCCACCGCTCTGCTCTAGCTGAAATGGTGACTGAGCTGCCAAGGGAGATGTGATTCAGGGAAATAGTTTAAACCTCCCTCCCCCCATCCCCTCATCATAAAGCAAACTGATACTTTTAGACGTGTTTACGCCGTTTCAGAGAATTCCTGGCCAGTTTCCGTCTCGGTAACATGTCTGCTTGGAGCCTCAGAGTAGCTCAAGATTTGTCTTATCTGCTGCTCTGATTGCCTGAGTTAGTCTCCCTGTCCTGAGCTCCCTGGAGTTCTGCACCTTTTCATTGTTTATTTCTAGCAATGGTATTTGGATGACAGTGTCCAGTAGTTCAGGCACCCAGCTGAGAGGCAGGAATTAGGACACACCGGGGAGCTGATCCCCCTGTCCCACTCGCTCTCATTAGTTAGCCCCAATGAACCCCCTTCAAAGGGAGAGCTGGACAGAGCCCCACCACGGCACACTGCTTTGTGCACTGACCCGAAACATGGGGGACCCTGGTTCAAATCCTTTCTCCCTTGTGGACAGTGGCGGGGGGCAGGGGTGATGCTGGCAGCCCAAGCTCATGCCGGTGGCCTCAGGCCTCCCTGAGGCACAGATCTAGCCCAAAGGCAGACTTGCCTAGGTGGCAGGATAGCCCCGAGTGCCCAAGGGGACTGTCTGTGACTCCCTGCTCAGGCTGTTCGTGTGCCTGGGGAGTTCGCTCTCGGGGGGTGGAAGCTCCCAGTCCCCATGGGGGGTGCCCTGGTGTGTAACAGTCTGCCCTGAGCTTGGTACTCACGTCCCTGAGCTACTCTCTGCAGCTGGACAGAGGGAATTGAACCTGGCTCTCCCACATGGCAGGTGAGTGCTGGGAGCACAGGACCTATCTGTGAGAGAGGGGCAGGGCTAGGACACCTCCCCGTTGTCAGTGTCTCCCTGGGCGGGCTTGGCTGGCTCCCTGCCTGGGGAGCTGGTGGTTGGGAGTTGTGTTGTAAGGTGCCTGTGTCGCCTGTGCATCGTACAGGGAGTTCAGGCCCCTAACTCCGCTTAGTGGATCACTGGGTTGTTCCTGTAAAAGCAGCAAAGAATCCTGTGGCACCTTATAGACTAACAGATGTTTTTGCAGCATGAGCTTTCGTGGGTGAAACAACAATTCGGTTGTTCCTGGATTTTCTCGCTGCTGAAACCAGGTCCTGTGATGCTCAGCACTGCCCCCCCCCCCAGTCCCGTCACGGGGTGTAGCCAGTCCGGTCTCTGCAGAGCCCAGCTGAGCAATGCCTGATTGACATGGGTGTGCACAGGAGAAGAGACAGAGCACAGGCTGGAAAGTGACACATCACAGCAAAGCCCAAACGCTCCTCCTAGGGGCACGATATTCCCTGTGGGTGCTGGGGGACACGCTGTGATGGGATCCGCTGTGCCCCGAACCTCTCCAGCCTGGGCTGTCTCCCACAATGCCCTGCTAGTGACCAGCAGCAACCCCTCCAGGCGCTGTTATCCCTCGGCACAACGGCATGTGGAGCGGCTTGATTGCATGGATGCTCCCGGAGCCACTCGTGAATCCCACAGTGAGGTGCCCGCCAGATCCCCCCAGCTCCCAGCACTGCGCCTCAGGAATATGCTGTGTGTGTTAGTAATTGGTTCCCCACTTCCCCACTGGAAGGTGGAGCTACACCAGGAACGTGGGGTCTGTGGTGTCGTGGTTTGGGTGGGTTATTGGAAGAGCGGGGAGGACTAGTCTATGGCAGAAGCCTGCGATTTGCCTTGCCTGCCCGGCTTGCGCTTTTGGCTTCACTTTTGGTTTTTGATTTTTTTCCTCCACTGTCATCAGTTCATCCCTTCCCACTGAACTGCCCAGTGCCTGGCTCGGAGGTGGAGGCAGGAGGAGAGAGACAAGAGTGAGATTTCAGCATCTCCAGTAGCCCCAACAAACACTGTGGGGTTTTAATTCATAGCTGTTGTCGGTCTGGGGGAGACCCTGGTGCACCAGCGGGGGAGGGTGTCTGATGGGGTTGGTGGTCTGGCTGGGGGCAGACATTGCATCCCCTTTCCCACTGCTAATTGAATGAGAAGACAGACGTCCCTGTGGAGCAGATAAGAGCCTCCGAGAGGTTTCATGTTGTTGTTTCATGTTGTCCTAGGTTTCCTTCCTATGGACTGCATCACCAAGTGGAATTCATGGCAAACCATTACCATTACGCAGTAAAACATCTTTAAGACTTCGTCTTTGATGAATCAATGAACAGTCTCCACTCATGTGGATTGTGAACGATGTTGCAATGTCCTGGTGAAATCGCTCGCCCAAAACTGTGGAGCTGCAGTAGTGCTGGGGCAGTGATCCCCACCAGTGACCTGGGCCATCCTTTGAGCTCTCTGGTGAGACCCCTCAGCCTTCCATCCTCAGTCTCTACCCTGATTGGCTGAGCAGGGCGTTAATGACAGGGAGGAGACTCAAGGCCTTTTTGTTCTCTTTTAAGACCAAGTAAATAAGTCGTAACCAGTTATATGTTTCATGGATTGTGCTGCTTCTCAGCATTAATTGTCTCTGAGCAGTTCATGATTCTCTCTAACATTGCAGTTCTCCTAAAATACTGGCTGAATAATTACTGTGCACACTTGTTGGACTGGAGCTCATCTAAGAGCACTTTATTGAGGTCATTCAATGTATGAATTTCAAGATCCGATGGTTAATTTAAAAATCAGGTCTCTGGGGGTCCTATTCCCAATTCAGCCATTGACTGGCTTTGTGACCTAAGGCAAGTCAATTCTCCTTTTTCAGTCTGAGCATCTCCCTCTTTCAAGTAGGGATAATAATGATCCGCTCCTACCTACCTCAACACACTCACTCTTCCCCAGCACACACACACTGTCTCTCCCCACACACAAACAGTCTCCACACTGCAGCTGAAAAGCAGCTGGCAATCTAGTAGGATGACCCTGGAACAATGGGATAGAGAAACCTTCATCACTGAAAGTGCAGCCACAAAGACACCACACACCAGCTTCCCCTAGCTGGTAAGAATCAAACCTCCACAGAAAGATCCCTATGGTATCGTAGGCCAGCTTCCTAAGGCCTCAGCCTCAACCACTTAACACAGGGGCCTTTCTACACTCTGGTTCTGTTCTAACGGAAGGATCATTTCCAAGTGTTCGCTCAGACCAGCTTGCCCAGCACCCTCACTGCTGAGCAGCTCTGGATGTGTGGCCATGGCTGAACAGCAAGAATTCCTGCCCATTTCCCTTCTGGCTGGAGCATGGTTAGAGTGTGTTTGTGGTTAATGATTTTGCTGTAGATCGTTGGCTTCCTACTTTGGCAATTCAGACAGTCCCTTTTCCCAACATATCTCCAGCACATCAGTCCCTGGCTGAGTCTCCTGGGCAGTGGAAAACATCCCTTGTTTGGTGCTGCCAAGGGGATCGTGCAGAGCTGAGATGTCTCTCGGCTTGGATCAAAGGGGAATGTTGGATGGAATTTATCACACAACCCTCCCTGCTCCGCAGAGCCCCATGGGGAGAATGTAGAGAAGGGGGAGTCATTCCTTCCCTGCACTCCCAGAAGAGTTGCTAGGACTCCTTCCTGCCAGCTACTCACCCCTGGATTCATCCTTAGCTCCTAGGATCTTTCTGCTCCAAAGGCTCCATAGTCCTGGGGTGGGGAGGGTGTCACTGCACAGTCTGAAACACAAGAGAAGTTTCTGGAATTGAAGGAAGGAGCAGAAAATGGAGAGGAAAGAAAAAGAGAGAAAACGCCTCGTCTCTCTCCCCTTCCCCCCTGCCCCAATCAGGAAATGTTACCAAGGACCAGCGTTAGTGGAAACGGAGCCCTGGGCAAAACTTGTACTTTGGCAAAGTTCTTGGTTCAGGCTTGTAGCAGTGATGGAATAAACTGCAGGTTCAAATCAAGTCTCTGGAGTACATCCACAACTGGGATGGGCCATTCAGTCCTTTGTACAGAGCTTCAGTTTGTAGACAAGTCCCTCCAGAAGTATGAAGCAGGACTGAAGACCAGATGGAGATGAAGCATCAGTCTTTTATAGTCTCTTGCCATGTGGTCTTTGCTTTCTTTGTCCCAAGGACACTCTATCCAGCACGTGACATAGAAAAACCTTAGAGTTCTGTCCATAGGCAGGTCCCTGCACACCTTGCTGAGCCACAAGGCATATCTGCCTTCTCTCAATGGGTCAGTTGTATAGCTGATGGTCCTTAATGGGCCATCAAGCAGGCTAGGCAGAGCTGACACCAATTTGTCTGGCTGGGGTGTTCCCCAGAAGCATAGCACAAGTTTGAAATACAGGCAGCATAGAGCCAATATTCATCATGTCAACTGCAAAATGATACATATCTAGAGATAGCATAATTATAATCAGCCAATCATAACCTCTCCATAGACCCTTTATGTGACCACCTTTATACAATATTGGCTGCAAATATAGAACAGTGGTGGCAACGGTGATCTATACAGTTACAGATTATGTCAATAACGTCACAGGAGGTGACATGGTATCAGTGAGACTGATACTGGAATACTGCCTCCAGTTTTGGTGTCCTCATTTGAAAAAGATGGTGTGAAATTGGAGTTGAGGCAGCAAAGAGCCACCAAATGTTCTGAGGGCTGGAGAAAAATGCCTTCTAGTGAGCTATTGAAAGAGCTCAACCTGTTTAGCTTCTCAAAAGAAGATTGAAAGGTGACTTCACTGAAACGTTGAAATGCCTTAATGGAGAGAAAAGATTGGCTATTAAAGGGCTCTTTAATGTAGCAGAGAAAGGCATTAAAATCCCAATGGCTGGAAGGTGAAAAGAGACAAATTCATATTACAATTAAGGCACAAATATTCAACAGCGAGGTTGATTCACCACAGGAACAAGCTACCAAGGAAAGTGGTGGATTCTCCGTCTCGTGACGTCATTTCATGAAGACTAGATGCCTTTCTGGAATGTGTTTACCCCAAAAGTAGCTAGTGTGTCATACAGGAGGCCTGTGATATGGCCATAAAGTCAACTAATTCCTAAAAAACTGAATGTAGAATTGGGAGCAGCAGCGTCAGATGTTTTACTGTCTAGCTGGCGTGCTTCCTAGAACGAATGCTCCTTGAGTGGGGTGATCCACAGGGAGTAGCTCAAACCTCCAAAGTGCCTGGCCAGGGGCAGGACATTAGCACAGCAAGGGAGGGGTGTGGCAGTGACATCACAAAGGCCTTTTGCAGGACCTCAGACTATTGGTCAAAGGTGGTGGGGAGGTGGTGACCTCACAGAGAGATGCTGACATCAGCCAGGCAGGACAGGGGCGAGGGGCCAGGGAAACCTCAGAGACCCTGTGGCTTTGCTTCAGCAAGTCTCCTTCTCCAGGTCTCTCTATGAGGACTGAGAGTATTCGGGTTCACGGACGTGAGCGCCAGGAGGAACCTCTCTTGAGTTTTCTCCTTCCCTTTTAGTGATTTTACTAGAAAACAGATGTCCCTGTTTAGAGGGTTAGAGCATCCTCGAGGTTTGAAACTGTTCGGTCTGATCATTCTGGTGACAGTTGAATTCATGCAAAACATGATCTTAAGGATGCAGAATTTTATTCCACACCTGGGATTTTGTCCCTTAGAATCACTGGGGCATTAGGGTTTGTCCTTTTTGTTTCAACTTTTCCTCCATTCCCCCCGCCCCTTCTCTTCCTCTCTTGCTTCTTTTGTCCTTTCTCCTGTTCCCCTCCCAACACCAGGAGGGGTGTGTGTGTGTGTCTGTGTGTGTGTGTGTGTGTGTTGCGGGGGAGTGCTCGGCAGCTCTCACTGTGGGAGGTCCACCCAAAACTGTGGAGCTGCAGTAGTGCTGGGGCAGTGATTCCCGCCAGTGACCTGGGCCATGCTTTTAGCTCTCTGGTGAGACCCCTCAGCCTCCCCTCCTCAGTCTCTACCCTGATTGCCTGAGCAGGGGGTTATTGACAGGGAGGAGACTCAGGTCCTTGTTGTTCTCTTTTAAGACCAAGTAAATAAGTCATAACCAGTTATATATTTGACAAATTTTGCTGCTTCTCTGCATTAGTGGTCTCTGAGCAGTTCATGCTTCTCTCTAACATTGCAGTTCTCCTCAAATACTGGCTGAATAATTACTGTGCACACTTGTTGGACTGGAGCTCATCTAAGAGCACTTTATTGAGGTCATTCAATGTATGAATTTCAAGATCCGATGGTTAATTTAAAAATCAGGTCTCTGGGGGTCCTATTCCCAATTCAGCCATTGACGGGCTTTGTGACCTAAGGCAAGTCAATTCTCCTTTTTCAGTCTGAGCATCTCCCTCTTTCAAATAGGGATAATAATGATCCGCTCCTACCTACCTCAACACACTCACTCTTCCCCAGCACACACACACTGTCTCTCCCCACACACAATCAGTCTCCACACTGCAGCTGAAAAGCAGCTGGCAATCTAGTAGGATGACCCTGGAACAATGGGATAGAGAAACCTTCATCACTGAAAGTGCAGCCACAAAGACACCACACACCAGCTTCCCCTAGCTGGCAAGAATCAAACCTCCACAGAAAGATTCCTGTGGTATCGTAGGCCAGCTTCCTAAGGCCTCAGCCTCAACCACTTAACACAGGGGCCTTTCTACATTCTGGTTCTGTTCTAACGGAAGGATCATTTCCAATTGTTCGCTCAGACCAGCTTGCCCAGCACCCTCACTGCTGTGCATCTGTGTATGTGTGGCCGTGGCTGAACAGCAAGAATTCTTGCCCATTTCCCTTCTGGCTGGAGCATGCTTAGAGTGAGTTTGTGGTTAATGATGTTGCTGTAGATTGTTGGCTTCCTGCCTTGGCAATTCAGACAGTTCCTTTTCCCAACATATCTCCAGCACATCAGTCCCTGGCTGGGTCTCCTGGGCAGTGGAAAACATAAGAACATAAGAAAGGCCGTACCGGGTCAGATCAAAGGTCCATCTAGCCCAGTATCTGTCTACCGACAGTGGCCAATGCCAGGTGCCCCAGAGGGAGTGAACCTAACAGGCAATGATCAAGTGATCTTCCTCCTGCCATCCATCTCCATCCTCTGACAAACAGAGGCTAGGGACACCATTCTTACCCATCCTCGCTAATAGCCATTTATGGACTTAGCCACCATGAATTTATCCAGTTCCCTTTTAAACATTGTCATAGTCCTAGCCTTCACAACCTCCTCAGGCAAGGAGTTCCACAAGTTGACTGTGCGCTGCATGAAGAAGAACTTCCTTTTATTTGTTTTAAACCTGCTGCCTATTAATTTCATTTGGTGACCCCTAGTTCTTGTATTATGGGAATAAGTAAATAACTTTTCCTTATCCACTTTCTCAACATCACTCATGATTTTATATACCTCTATCATGTCCCCCCTTAGTCTTCTCTTTTCCAAACTGAAGAGTCCTAGCCTCTTTAATCTTTCCTCATATGGGACCCTCTCTAAACCCCTAATCATTTTAGTTGCTCTTTTCTGAACCTTTTCTAGTGCTAGAATATCTTTTTTGAGGTGAGGAGACCATATCTGTACACAGTATTCGAGATGTGGGCATACCATGGACTTATATAAGGGCAATAATATATTCTCAGTCTTATTCTCTAATCCCTTTTTAATGATTCCTAACATCCTGTTTGCTTTTTTGACCACCTCTGCACACTGCATGGACATCTTTAGAGAACTATCCACGATAACTCCAAGATCTTTTTCTTGGGGAACTGGAAGGGAACTGGAGGGGAACTGGAGAAAGGACAAAAGAAGCAAGAGAGGAAGAGAAAGGAGGGATGGATGGAGGAAAAGGTGAAACAAAAAGGACAAACTCTAATGTCCTCAGTGATTCTAAGGGACAAGATCCCAGGTTTGGAATAAAATTCTGCCTCCTTAAGATCATGTTTTCCATGAATTCAACTGTCACCAGATGGATCAGACTGAACAGTTTCAAACCTCGAGGAGACTCTTACCTTCTAAATAGGGTCGGCTGTTTTCAAGTAAAATCACTAAAAGGGAAGGAGAAAACTCGAAAGAGGTTCCTCCTGGCACTCAGGTACGTGAACCACAATACTCCCCCAGTCCTCAAAGAGAGACCTGGAGAAGGAGACTTGCTGAAGCAAAGCCACAGGGTCTCTGAGGTTTCCCTGGCCCCTCGCCCCTGTCCTGCTTGGCTGATGTCAGCATCTCTCTGTGAGGTCACCACCTCCCCACCACCTTTGACCAATAGTCTGAGGTCCTGCAAAAGGCCTTTGTGATGTCACTGCCACACCCCTCCCTTGCTGGGCTAATGTCCTGCCCCTGGCCAGGCACTTTGGAGGTTTGAGCTACTCCCTGTGGATCACCCCACTCAAGGAGCATTCGTTCTAGGAAGCAAGCCGGCTAGACAGGAAAACATCGGACGCTGCTGCTCCCAATGCTACATTCAGATCTAAAGAAATGTGTCGACTTTATTGCCAGAAGAGACCATTAGAGCATCTAATCTGACCCCTACATATCGCAGGCCTCCTGTATGACACACTAGGTACTTTTGGGGTAAACACATTCCAGAAAGGCATCTAGTCTTCATGAAATGACGTCACGAGACGGAGAATCCACCACTTTCCTTGGTAACATGTGGGCCACAATAACTGGTTTTCTGCATATAAAATCCAGGGCTGGCGTTAGGGGTAGCAAGCAGGGCAACTGCCTGCGGCCCCATGCCACAGGGGCCCCCGCAAAGCTACATTGCTTAGGCTTTGGCTTCAGCCCTGGTGATGGGGCTCAGGGCCCTGGACTTCAGCCCCCTGCGCTGGGACTTCAGCTTTCTGCCCTGGGACTCAGTGAGTCTAATGCCGGCTTTGCTTTGCAGCCCCCTGAAAGCTGCTCACGGCCCCCCAGGGGGGCCCTGGTTGAGAACCACTGCCTTACAGCATGAATCACAGCAATGTTGAAGTTACTGCCAGTCCTGTCACTTCCTTAGGTCAATTAAATCTTAGATCTTCCAACAAAGACACTTGTAGCCAGTCCTGTCATAACCTGTATTAAGACTTATTTAAAAGGAAACGAGAGTTGTTAACAAAGTTAAAGCAGGTAATCCTATAGATGCAGATGAGTTGCAGTCTTAAATTTCAAAGGTAATAGAAGCTTCTGTAATAAGCAAGCTCTACATATTCTTTAGGACTAACCCAGGCTAAGCAGCTGGGGATCTCTTGCTTATGCCTAGAAACTTTGCCCCCCGCCGAGTCCAGGCAGCATACAGACAATCAGTTCCTTCTCTATGGGGTTTTTCATCCCCTTCCTACCATGTGCTCTGAGCAGGAAACTCAGCTAATGGGAAGTGAAGAGCACAACAATAGTCTTGTGTCCTTGTTAACATCCCATAATAGTCTCTCTGGTGTTGATGGACCTTTCCTGCCAGGCATTCTGTTGCCAATCAGCACTTCACATAGGTAAAGTCTCTCTCCTGTCTGGTGATTTACAGAGCCACAGAGGCTCACAATGCAACTAGTCAGATGTTAACTCAGGCAGCAACTTACAAGCATTCAATAAAGTCTAAACACAAAACACATTCTTATGTTCACAGTCTGTATGAGGAGTATCTAGTCATTTGGACTCACTGGGGAGCCACAGAAAGAAACAAGGTGTGCTGAGGCAAGAAGGCCCAATCTCAGAGCCCCCAGGGTCACGCTTCCCAAAAGCTAAAACTAGGCCCAGCCCATGAAAGTGGCACTCCCAGGAGAGACTGTGTAAAGGCTGGAGCGTCAAATAACTTAGTTAATCTGAGAGAGCTGCCTTGGGGACAATGACAGGGAGAATCCCCAGAGTGACTTCTTTGATTCTGCTCATCTCTGGCCTTTGGTTCATAGAATCACAGAACTGGAAGGGACCTTGAGAGGTAGCTAGTCCAGTCCCCTGCACTCAAGGCAGGATGAAGTATTATCTAGACCAGGAGTGGCCAACCTGAGCCTGAGAAAGAGCCAGAATTTACCAATATACATTGCTAAAGAATCATCAGCTCCCACCCCCTGCTCCCAGTGCCTCCCACCCATGGGAAGCCACACTAATCAGCACCCCCCCCTCCTCGCACTCCCGATCAGCTGTTCATGCTATGCAAGACACTCGGGGCGGGGACGGGGGGGGGGATGGAGCGTGGGCACTGCAGGCTCAGGGAAGGGGGTGGGAAGGGGTGGAGTGGGGGCAGGGCCTGTAGCTGAGTAGTGAGCACACCCAGCACATTGGAAAGTTGGTGCCTGTAGCACCAGCCCCGGCGTTGGTGCCTGTACAAGGAGCCGCGTATTAAATTCTAAAGAGCCACATGTTGGCCACCCCTGATCTAGACCATCCCTGAGAGGTATTTGTCCAGCCTGCTCTTAAAAATCCCCAATGATGGAGATTCCACAACCTCCCTAGGCAATTTATTCCAGTGCTTAACCACCCTGACAGGGAGTTTTTCCTAATGTCCAACCTAAACCTTCCTTGCTGCAATTTAAGCCCATTGCTTCTTGTCCTGTCCTCAGAGGTTAAGAACAATGTTTCTCCTTCCTCCTTGAAATGAACTTTTATGTACTTGAAAGCTGATCATATCTTCTCCTGACTAAACAAACACAATTTTTTCAGTCTTCCCTCATAGGTGATGTTTTCTAGACCTTTAATCATTTTTATTGCTCTTCTCTGGACTTTCTCCAATTTTTCCACATCTTTCCTGAAATGTGGCACCCAGAACTGGACACATTACTCCAGTTGAGGCCTAATCAGTGCAGAGTAGAGCGGAAGAATTACTTCTCATGTCTTGCTTACAATACTCCTGCTAATACATCTCAGGATTATACTTGTTTTTTCCAACAGTGTAACACTGTTGATTCATATTTAGCTTGTGATCCACTGTGACTCCCAGATCCGTTTCTGCTGTGCTCCTTCCTAGGCAGTCATTTCCTGTCTTGTATGTGTGCAACTGATTGTTCCTTCCTAAGTGGACTACTTTGGATTTGTCCTCATTGAATTTCATCCTATATTCTCCAGTTTGTCCAGATCATTTTGAATTGTAATTCTAGCCTCCAAAGCACTTGCAGCCCCCCCCCCCCAGCTTGGTATCATCTACAAACTGTATAAGTGTAACAGAGAGACTCTGCTACTGGGAGGGTTTCACTATGTCTAGGAGGGTTACACCCTGGTGGGAGGGGGCTAAGCCTGTACTGGAATAAGGTCATTTTGTGCTACACAGTGTGGCAGAACCTAGAATGTCCATTACCAGGGAAAAATGCTGGGGGGAATTGACATGTGGAAAGGACAGAAACCCTGTCTGAATTCTCTCATTTTGCCCTTCTTGCCCTGGCAGGCTACAGAATAATGTCCACTTTTCACCCTAAATCATCCCCTCCTCCCAGTAGGAAGGAAACGGCTGCAATGGAGCTGGCTCAGGTAAGGGATTATCAGGGAGCTGGTGGTGGGTTCTGCTTGGAGGGAGAGGAGAAGTAAATGAATAGAAGGGTGGGAACTGCTAGAGGTAGTGGGAGGCAGGAACTGTCTAGGGTGTGGAATGGGAGGGGAAATGATGTGACAAACCTGCTGAGACTTGTGTACTCTAGGGTGTGATGGGCTGTCACCCCGGGGGTGCAGTCGGGGGGGCTTCTGGGAAACACTGTCCCTCTAACCCTCAAACTGGGTTGGCCCTTCTCACACTGCCAGCCTCTCCAGGCCCTGTTATTACCCAACAGGACAGCAGGTGGCACCACGCATCCAACTAAGCTACCTGAGTGCTTTACCTAAGCCACTCAAAAACAGATAGAAGACAAAAGCCAATTTCCCAGCCATAAGTGGTAGCAAACAGATCAAAGCAGATTACTTAACAAATAACCAAAAACTCAAACTAAGCTTAACATACAATCTGGATAGAATTTGAATAGCAGTTTCTCACCCTGACTGATGATACAAGCAGTCCACCAAGTTTCCATACACAAGCTAAAAATCCCTTTACCCTGGGACCAGCAGTTCCCCCAGTTCAGTCTTTCTTCCTCAGGTGTTTCCAGGAGTTCTCTTGTGGGGAATGAGGCCAAGAAATGATGTCACACTCCACCTTATGTAACTTTTCCATATTGCGGGAACCATTTGTTCCAAACTTGTTTCCCAGTCCAGTTTGTGGAAAAATACAGGTACCAAAATGGAGTTTGTTGTCATGTGGTCTGCTCACATGCCCTAGCATGCCCTGCTGAGTCATAGTAGCCATGGCTCATAGGCTAGCTGAAAAATTCACAAGAGGGCTAAGCTCTTCCACGGTCCATTGTCTTTCTTGATGAGCCATGAACACTGTCTGGCTTCTTTGTTGTACCTGAAAGGCTTTTTGTGAGTGTTACCCAGAGTAAACACATTTGAAATACAGATACAGAGTCAATATCCATAACTTCAGTTACGAACATGATACATGCGCACAAATAGGACAGTCATATTCAGCAAATCATAACTTTTCCAATGACACTGAACATGACGCATCTTGCACAAAATGCAACATAATTATGTCCTAATCATTTTATAATCATACCACTATGCTGAATGTGTGGTGTAGTGTCAGGGCCTAATTTCAAGGCACAGGAGTTGGGAATGGAACTTCCACTCTTTGTGGAACAGGAAATAACCCTCCAGCCAGGGCTGGGAAAACTTCCCGGACTCCCAGTGCTGGAGCCTGAATCTTCTGACACTTCATTAGTTACCACGAACCCCAATCTTTGTGGCAACTGCAAACTTTATCAATGATGATTTTATATTCTCTTCCAGGTTATTGATAAGAATGTTAAATAGCACAGGGCCAAGAACCAATCCTTGTGGGAACCCCCTAGAAAGAAATCTACTCAAGCATGGTTCCCCATTTACAATCATAGTTTTTAATCTGTTTAATGTATGCTGTGTTTATTTTGTATCTTTCTAGTTTTCTAGTCAAAATATTGTGCTGAACCAAGTCATATGCCTTACAGAAGTCTAGGTAATGTTTTCACCTCTCAGCTCATCAATACTATTAGCTGCAACCAAACTTTTGATCTCACCCAATAAGGATATCCAGTTAGATTGATTGGATCTGTTGTCTCTGAACCTTTGTTAATTGGTACTAATTATATTACCCTCCTTTACCTCTTTATTAATTAAATCCATATTCGCTGCTCTATTATCTTGCCCAGTATCGGACTAACACTCTTGTAATTAGCTGGGTCATCTCTTTTACACTTTTTAAATATTGGCACAGCATTAGCTTTATTCCATTCTTCTGGAATTTCCCCATTGGTCCAAGTCCTAATTAAAATCAACATTAACAGTCCTCCACCAGGTCTTTCAAAACTCTTAATACAAGTTATCTGGACCTGCTTATTTAAATATGTCTAACTGTAATAGCTGCTCTTAACATCCTCGTGAGTTATTGTTGGGATGGAAAGACTGTCGTTGTCAACGTCTTATATGATTAAATCATCTGTTTTTCTCCAACTCCAGGAGTGAAATATTTATTGAACACTTTTACCTCTTCTGTATTATTTTTGATAATACTGCCATTTCCATCTAGTAATTTACCACTACCATTGTTAGGGATTAATTTTGTACTTAATATACTTTTTTTAAACTTCCTTCTTATTTTCATTAAGTGGTCATTGATTTCTGATAGCTTCCTTACCAATTTTCTACAATTCTGACTTTCTAACTTATATTCTTTACTGTTGACTTCCCTTTCTTCCATATATTTTATTTGGAGATTCCTACCAGGAGCCACCATCAGGGTCCAGAGACAGCCCCATCTCCTATATCAAGCCCTGGCTAGTAGCTATGTGATAAATGTGATGACTCTGCCTCTGTCTGTCAGCTGGGAGACACAAAGGTTCTCTCTTTCCACCCTCTGATGCCTCCTGGCTGCTCTAAGCAAGGTGGGGTGGGACTCTGTTAACATGTGCCTCCTGGAGCTCCCATTTACCTGGTGCTGCTATTCCGTGAATAGTGGGGTTGTGAGTGGGGCAGCAGGTACTGAGTGTTGGACTCTTGCTCTTTCAGGGGCCGGTGACCTTCGAGGAGGTGGCTGTGTATTTCACCAGGGAAGAGTGGGTTCTGCTGGACCCCACTCAGAGAGCCCTCTACAGGGATGTCATGCAGGAGAACTATGAGACGGTGGTCTTGCTGGGTAAGGAGTCCTGTCGCCTGGGTTATTAGAAGCTTTGGGGTCTCTAAAGAACCTGAGTAGTAATAACTGTATACCTTTATTCATCATACAAGTTTTGCAGGTTTTCTTGCCCCCCTTTTTTTGCCTTATCTCCCACACTCTAGTATCATTTTTGGACATGTGCCTTTTTGGTGCCGTCAGTCATTTTAAAATTAGATTTAATATATCCTTATTGGCTATATTAATCACTGTAGCTTTCATGCCTTTTCCTCATTTTAAGAGGAAAATATGCCTCCTGTAGAATTCAAAATTGAGTAAATATGTGTATGACTCATGCATGGTTTGTGTGACAGTGAGATGAGCTCTTTTAGGAGAGCGTGTAATGTTGCCATTCAGGATCCCATGGGTGAAGGGATAAGAGAGCCATGGGAGGGCGGAGAAGAGGGGAGTAGATAATTCTGGGGTGCCAGGACATGGGGAGGGTGTGTGCAGGGTTAGAGCTAAGAAGCAGCAGGGAGGTAGGAGGTAGTGAGAGATGAGGAGAAAATACAAGAAGCTCCCAAGGTGCCGGGAAGTGGTGCCGGCTGAGAGTAATGGGAAGAAGGGGAGGGGAGTGTGAAGGAAGGGCACCCGGGAAGTGGGCTGGGTGGGTCATTGGGAGGGAGGAGAGGTTTGAAAATCTAGAGGTGTGGGGGATCCCAGACATTTAACCCTCAATCCCCACTGAAGCCTTGTTGCTTTAGAGCCTACACTCCAGTTTTATTTCTGTTCAGTTTCACTTCTTTTTACATTTTTCCCCCCAAATATCATTATTTTAACATTTGACCTCCCTCTCCCACTCATAACCCCTCTCCCCATATAACCTCCCCATGTCTATGCTCAGTGACCCTGGCCACTGATCCTGAGTCCTTGCTGCATTCCTCCCTGTGACGATGCGGTTCTGGCGGGACCCAACTGAGAGTGTCAAATCAGGACCAATTGCTCAAACAGGGCAGTCACAGCCCTAGGCTGGGGTTTTTCCACCTCTAAGGCAAACCAAACCAGCCAGACAAAGAGGACTTTGGTTTCACCCCAGTGGCTAACCACAAGTCACACAAGCAATTCCCTTAGACACTCCAGTCTCCCAGTATCACCACCAGTGCCACTCGTCCTGGGGATGAATGGTTATGAAAACCAACACCCCAATAAAAGAAAACGGTTCTCTCGATCCCAAAGGACCAAGCCCCAGACCCAGGTCAATATACACATTAGATCTTACCCACAAATCACACTGTTGCCAATCCTTTAGAATCTAAAATCTAAAGGTTTATTCATAAAGGAAAAAAGGTAGAGATGAGAGCTAGAATTGGTTAAATGGAATCAATTACATTCAGTAATGGCAAAGTTCTTAGTTCAGGCTTGTAGCAGTGATGGCATAAACTGCAGGTTCAAATCAAGTCTCTGGAGTACATCCCCCGCTGGGATGGGTCATCAGTCCTTTGTGCAGAGCTTCAGTTTGTAGCAAAGTCCCTCCAGAGGTAAGAAGCAGGATTGTAGACCAGATGGAGATGAGGCATCAGCCTTAGATAGGCTTTTCCAGGTGTAAGAACCTCTTTGTCCTTACTGTGGAAAATTACAGCAAAATGGAGTCTGGAGTCACATGGGCCAGTCCCTGCATACTTTGCTGAGTCACAAGGCGTGTCTGCCTTCTCTCCATGGGTCAATTGTGTAGCTGATGGTCCTTAATGGGCCATCAAGCAAGCTGGGCAGAGCTAACACCAACTTGTCTGGGATGTTTCCCAGAAGCACAGCACCAACTTGAAATACAGACAGTATAGAGCCAATATACATAACTTCAACTAAAAATGACACATGCACACAGACAGCATAGTCATAACCAGCAACCCATAACCTGGTCTTAGACACCTTATATGACCCCCTTTACCTAAGATTTGGTGCCACTACAGGACCTTGGTTGCAAACCGTGTTCTATATGGTCCCAGTTTATACCAATAACGTCACACTCCCTCCCATAGCAGGGCCGCTACCCAGACACAAATGGGCACTTTGTTGATGATGTCACTGGGTGGTTGTGTAGCCCGTACAATTGTTACACCTATAAGATTACATATTCCGAAGCCCTTCACACCACTCGGGCTTATCTCTATACACCCATACAGTCTGTTCCCCAGTGTTCCCTTCCCAGCTCTGATGCTGCAGAGCATTTACCCCCGTCCTCCTTCCCAGCCTTGCCTGTGTCCCGGTTCCTGTTCCCCCCACTTAATAAACATGATTCCAATTTCCCTTCCCCCTCCTGTTTGACCCCAGTTTATATAGTCATATTCTCAGCTACACCTAGCACGATTGATTGTACAGAAGAGAGAAACAATTAGAGAACCAAACAGATAAACAACAGAAAAGTGAGGGCCATAAAGATAGAACAATACAGAAATGAGAGTTTCGCAGTCAGAGCCATTGATAAGTGATTTCTTGCCAGACAGGATGCTGTCAAACTAAGTTTCTTTTATCCATCTTAAGATCTGTTTCTTTATCTGGTGGTGATGGGCATCATACAGACAGGATCATCTTCCTAACAGCCTAATAGCACCTTATTTCAGTGTGACTGGTTTGGGATGAGAGGATGTGACCCTTCACTTCCCAGCTAATGGCTGCCCCTGCTGCTTAGCCAAAGTCCTTAGCCTAAGAAAAAGGCCTCAGACTATCCTAGTGAGAGAAGACCCATACACAGGCAGACTGAGATTTTAAAGTGCTCTCAGATGAGCTCCAGACCAACAAGTATGCACAGTAATTATTCAGCCAGTATTTTAGGAGAACTGCAATGTTAGAGAGAATCATGAACTGCTCAGAGACAATTAATGCAGAGAAGCAGCAAAATCCATCAAACATATAAGTGGTTATGACTTATTTACTTGGTCTTCAAAGAGAACAAAAAGGCCTTGAGTCTCCTCCCTGTCATTAACCTCCTGCTCAGCCAATCAGGGTAGAGACTGAGGATGGGAGGCTGAGGGGTCTCACCAGAAAGCTCAAAGGATGGCCCAGGTCACTGGCGGGGATCACTGCCCCAGCACTCCTGCAGCTTCACAGTTTTGGGTGGACCTCCCACAGTGAGAGCTGCCGAGCACTCCCCCGCAACACACACACACACACACACACACACCCTCTCCTGGTGGGGTCGGGCAGGGCAGCGTCTGTGGTTTACATTCTGCATTGCCTGGTGCTGAGCCATTGCACAATCCCCAGTCACGCCGCACAGCACACCTCAAGAGGCGGTGGGGGGGACAAGCAGATGATCCAGAACGAGGGGGGAGAGGAAATGTGGCTGGGGGGAGGAAAGGTCTTGGGCTGCACTGGGGGAGTGCAGAGCAGGGGTGACCCCAGAAACCTGCAGCACCCCGAGGCTTCGCCGCCCCCCGCCCTGCCCCCGGCGCGCTGCGGCCGTTGGGATTCGAATCCCGCGGCCAGCCAGGGCGGCCAGGCCGGGAGCCGCACAGGGGTTGCGGCTCAGTCCCCACGGGCGGCACCAGTGGGACTCCTGCCCGGCGCTGCTGGGGGCTCAAAGCCGGGGGCGGGGCAGCCGGCGGCCGGGGCAGGTCCGAGGAGCGCTGAGGCGGGACGGTGAGTGGCGGCTCCGCACGGGCTGGGGCTCAGACCCCAGTGCCAGGCGTCAGGCCCAGCCTGCCGCGCCCCTGCCCGGGAGCCGGGCTGGGGCGGGGGGGCATAGGGCAGAGGCAGCGCGGAGTGAAAGGGCTTCACACACACACCCCCCCGCGGGGCCTGGGGGGCAGCAGCAGGTGGGGCAGGGGCTGAGCTGCCGGTGAGCAGCCCCACGAGCGGCGGCCTGGGGCCGGGCAAGGTCCCGTCCCGTGTGCGCAGGGACCGAGGGGCAGAGTCAAGCTGTGCGTTGTCCGGCAGTTCCGGGGCTGCAGCCTCTTCGCGCCCACGGGCACTTTGTGACCCTCAGAGCAGCCCCAGATCTGCCGTGGCCCTCCCGAGGCCCTGCCCTGCTCACGCCGGCCCCCTCCTCCCCACCCTCACTCACTGTCACCAGGCGGGGGCAGGCTCTGGGCTGGGTTAACATGGGGGCAAATAAAATCAGGACATGTACCTATGGGGAGGGGGTTTCAGTTGTTGCTAAAGGTGGGGGAAGCCCTCAGTCTCTGTCTGATTGTGTGTGTCTCTCTATCTCCTCAGGAGATTGGCGTTGAGTTTCCTGGGTGAGACGCTGCTGATTCAGAAAAGGATTAGACATTTATATGGACCATATCATCCAAACTTCGCTGGTATACAAAATGTAGAAGGGATATAAATATAAATATTAATCCATAATTGTTTGATATTGTGTTTCTCAGACTTTCCTCTGAGGCAGCTGGTCCTGTGACTTGCCCTGAAAACTAGATCATTGGTGGGCCTTTATATTATGGGGCTGATCATTTTTTGTTTTATGGTAGAGTTTAGATGTGCCAACAAAATTCAGGTTCCCATTACAAAAACATAGTAAGAGATTGTCCCGTGCCTCAAATACAATCTAAACAAATAGACAAGATAGGCAAACAGTAGGATAAAGTATTATTAACCTCCATTTATAGATGGGGAACTGAGGCAGAGATGAAGGACCAGTGTTTCAAAGATATTTAGGTGCTTAAGATGCAAACAGATGCTTAAAGGTGCTTTTGAAAATTGCACCAGCAGATTAGGTGCATAACACCCACTGATTTCAATAGGAGTTAGGCGCCAAACCTAACTTAAGCACGACTGGTCTATTTCCCATTCCAATTTTCACCAAAACCAATACGGTTCTGCTCACTGATGCCTAGAATATTCCTGGAATTTTGGAATTGCTTGGATGTGGTGTTCACAAGTTCATGTTACAAGCAGAGAAATGCTATCAAGTAGAGTGAAGAACTCACATTACCCAGTAAACAAGTTTTCAAATGTTTTCCTCATACAGATCACTTCTTCAGATAAAGAATATTTCTTCTCCCAACCCGCCCTGCCTCACACCTACAGTACCCCACAGCAACAAGAGAGCTTAGTGACATGAAAAGGTAATTTTAGGACAGGATTAAGGGCATGGGTGCAAACCAAGTGGTTTAAAAGTGGTGGGTGCAGTCAGTCATTACATGATGATGTACACAGTCTGTGACATCACACTCCATTGCCAATGAAACAATAGTGACATCTCGTGCAGAGAAGTGTAAACAAGAAGCAGGCAGCATTATCTTCTGCAGATATAAACAACTTCTTTGTCTGAGTGATTGGCTGAATAAGATATTATATTACGCCCATAACATCACAGGCCATAGGTGGTCAAAACACCTGACTTTATGGTCACCGCTGTGGTGATGGCACTTCCATATCACTGGTACCTGATGGCCATAGATGGTCAGACCTTTTGGGATTTTCCTTATATGCATATTCAGAGCCACAAGTAACAGGTGACCCATTTCAGGCGAGTAATATAGAGATTGTGTGACACACCAGCCAGCCTCTGCCTATAAAGGCTGGCTGGAGCTGCCAGCAGGGCCAGCTTTAGGCCAATTCAACCAATCCCTGAATCGGGCCCCGCCCTAGAGGGCCCTGTGCCCAAGCCCCAGTACAGTGTACTGGCAAGAGCAGTGCGCTGTACCGGGGTGGCCCGGCTGTAGGGATATTAAAGAAGGTTTATATTAAACATGGTTTATAAAAGAAATGATTTATTAATTTATTGTTAATTAATACTTTATAATGTAAGGTTTATGTTAGAAGTAAATTTGTGATTCCCAACATTTAGCCTCTAACCTGCAAGCCACCAGCTGTATCTGTGTGAAGCCTGCTCAAAGAGATACTTGGTATAAAACTTGTTAAGCTCAAAGAAATACTTTGTATAAAACTTGTTAAACATTAATTATCTCTAAGTAAGCCAAAACAGTAGCTGTTATAGTGTATAAATAGAGATCCCCACCCTCTGTAAGTTTTCATCTCACTTTATCTTTGCTTGTTAAAAGACAGGAGGGTCACATAAATTGGTAACACCCCTAAAGGTAAAAAGACAGTGAACTAGATGTAATTAAGATAGAGAATGTATGTGAATGCACGCCTAGTTTAAACAATGAATGAATGGTTAGGAAGTTACCAGCCTGAAGAATTCAGTGTCGGCTGAAGAAGGTGTCAAGTGGGATCAACCAGATGACCCCACTACCTCAAAGGAAGGAAAAACAAGCATCTGACAGAATGGAGCCAGCCACCTGCTGATTGATTTAGCAACAGCAAAATGAAGCAACTCTCATGGACTGACATAGGAATAAATTCCTATCAAACTGGACTCTAAAGACTGAGGACTTTGAGGGCTTGGCTACACTTACAAATTTGCAGCGCTGCAGCAGGGTGTGAAAACACACCCTCTCCAGCGCTGCAAATTGGGCGCTGCAAAGCGCCAGTGTGGACAAAGCCCCAGCGCTGGGAGTGCGGCTCCCAGCGCTGTCCGTTATTCCCCACAGGGAGGTGGAGTATGGACAGCGCAGGGAGAGCTTTCTCCCAGCGCTGGTGCTTTGACTACACTTAGCGCTTCAAAGCGCTGCCGCGGCAGCACTACCACAGCAGCGCTTTGAAGTGCTAAGTGTAGCCACAGCCTGAGTCTATGGTTCTGCTGCCAGCCTCCAGGAGCATCAAATGCATCTGACACAGACTTGGCTCCATCCTCATGACCAAGATACCTGGCCAGTAACTTGGCATGAGCAATGTCTAGGCTGGTAACTATAACATCTGTACAGAACCTGAATGAATGATTGTGTGAATGAATATATATATGTGTGTGTGTGTGTGTGTGTGTGTGTGTGTGTGTGTGTGTGTGTGTGTGTGTGTGTGTGTGTGTGTATAAGGAATAAGTAGTGATAGAAATAAGTAGTAAAACAACGTTGTTTACTGTTGTCTTTTGTTTTGTTATGGTATTTACAATAAATGTGGCATCTTTGCCTTATCCCTCTTAATTAGATCCTGTTGGTTTTTATTATATTGGTATAACACGGCTTCCCCCGGGCGGGGGGTATTTAAAGGGCCTGGGGAGCTCTGGGAAGTGGTGCAGCTTTGGCGGCTATTTAAAGGGCTGGGGCGGTAGAAGCAGGGAGCCCTGGGCCCTTTAAATAGCCCCTGAGCAGGCTGCTGCTGCTACCCTGGTGGGGGAGGGAGGAAGAGGGGGCAACCACCGTACAGGGTGGGCTGCACCCCCTGTCCGCAGCCAGCCCCTGTCCGCAGCCAGCCCCTGCCTGCACCAGCCCTGCCTGACCGGCCCGTCTCCAGCCAGCCCCGCATTCCCTGCCCTGCCTCCAGCCCCGGTCTCCAGCCAGCCCCGCACTCCCTGCCCTCAGCCAGCCTGTCTCCTGCCCGCCCCTGCCGCACACCCTGTCCTGCCCGCACCAGCCCTGCACCCGTTGCCCTGCCTGCAGCCAGACCCTACCTCCAGTCAGCCCCTGCCCTGCCTCCAGCCAGCCCCATGTCCACTGATGCCCTGCAGTTCCCAGGGCAGTAACCCTGCACACCTGCTTCAGTGAGGGGAGCAGGGAGCAGCTGGGACCCACACATGTGGGTGACCAGACGGCAAGTGTGAAAAATCAGGACAGGGCGTGGGGCGTAATAGGAGCCTATATAAGAAAAAGCCCCAAATATCGGGACTGTCCCTATAAAATGGGGACATCTGGTCACCTTAGCTGGAACATTTTTACAGTTCTTGGTAATAGCAACACAATAGTTACAAAAATTACCATTAGCGATAACAACAAATTCATTGCAAGGGTCCACCTACAATCATTTTTGTCATCATGCCACACCTTTGTCTCAATACCATTGGGGTTTGCGCCTTTTAGGGTTAACCCGTGCATAGGCGGCAGGTTATATACACCTGCGGTGCCCGGGCTCCAGGAATATTCAGGGGCCGGGTGCTCTGCTCCAGCAATATTTGGAGCTGGGTCTCGCCCCCGGCCCTGCCTGGATCGGGCCCCGGCCCTTACCCTGAGCCTCTCCAAAGCCCCAAACCCTCCGCCCCAGCCAGATTTCCAAACAGTCACTAAATTGGTATGTAACTAGCTCACAAAACTAGGGAGGGGGGGTTGGGAAAATTCAGGGGGGTGTAGGGAAATCACTGACGGAACCACTGGATTCCCTGACATCTCCAGTTCGCTACCAGGCAGTTCTTGCCATTGGACATCTGAGGTAGGCTATTTTCTGCCATATTTCCTGGCACTGTGATGCCTTCTTATTTGTTAATTCATGAAAGTCAGGTTGGGAGCAGTCTAATGCCTGCAGGGTTTAGCTCACCAGGGCCGCCCGGGGGGAGCAAATGGGGCAATTTGCCCCAGGTCCCGGGCCCTGCAGGGGCCCCCATGAGAGTTTTTTCAGGGCCCCTGGAGTGGGGTCCTTCACTCCAGGGGCCCTGGAAAACTCTCACGGAGGTCCAGTCTTCGGCAGCAATTCGGCGGCGGGGGGAACTTTCGCCCCGGGACCCACCGCCGAAGTGCTGGGCCTTCGGCGGCAATTCCCCGTGCCGAAGACCCCAGGCCCCCTGAATCCTCTGGGTGGCCCTGTGGCTCACATGCTGCTCACCAGCAGGACTTCAGTTCTTAAGGATTTGAATGTGTCCATTTGGGGGTTTGTGCTCGAAAGACACAAGATTGGAGGTTGTGGAGCATGCAGTACAATGGAGCAGAGTTCAGATGGGGAGGGAGGTGTCTGGCTAGCTGGCAGGGGGGAGAAAGCTTGTGGGTTTCTCTAAAAGGAGATTTGAAGTTTTAGCTTTACTTCTAGAGGAGCCAATACTTAATAGAGGTGCAAAGTGAAGGGTTGTTTGCACTTGGGGTTCTAGATTGGGACAATCTCTAGTCATTGGACCCATTTCTTTTACTTGGAGGTGGTACTGAGTCTAATACATGACTTTTCTCTCTATCTTTCTTCTGCCAGCAAGCTCAAACCATCTCTGACCGTGGAGGAAAACTGTGAGCTCCTTGGTCAGTGCTTCAAAAGTTTATTTCCCCTTCCTCCCTTGGAGAAGATGAAAGAGGAAGACGGGACAGCAAAGGATGCTCTGCATATACAAGTACGTGACAACAGTTCTCCTCCGGCACCATTCACTGTATTTCTGCCCAGCAGGCACTGGGTGATGGCAGTCACACATGGCCTCTCTGGCAAGGTTATGGTTAGCTTTCCCCAGCCCACACACACAAATGATCTGTGCTGAGCCTCACTCCTTCTTTTCTGGTTTCAGTCACTCTACATGAGGTCCTTGGAAGCCCTTGGCAAGCTAGTGGTTGTTATATCCTTGGGGGCAGCCGGTTTAGGAAGCAATCACTTGAGGCCAGAGAGCAGACAGCTTACAAAACTGCCATTTTATTTACAGATACAGAGAGCTCACTCAGCCGGCTGAAACCGGCTGAGCTATCCCCTATTATTCTAACTCAGTTGCCATAGTAACAAAACCATGACAACCAAAAACACAACAGTAGAGACTTTGCTGGAGGAAGAACCAGCCGAGACTGGTTCCAGGAAATGTCTGATGTGAGAGACCATTGAACCGTGGTGGAGATTGTTTCTTGTGTTACAGCAGGGAAGAGTCAGAGATTTAGGGGGTCAAGCTTCAGTTGTGGAGGAATTTTCAACAATGGAGTGAATTTTAGGGAGAAAGCACCCAATTCTTCCTGGGATAAGTGGGCATGTGCCCCACTGAAATCCACGGAAGCTATGCCATTTTATGCCAGGGCTGGATTGGGACCAAGTTCTTACAATGTCGTTGACACTACTTGGAGCGGCAAGAAAATCACCACTGCAGTAGCCAAATCGAAGAGAACCAGTTGAAACTAATCACTTCTTCTAAGAGAAATTCATGAATATTGAGTTAAGCCCTGTGTATGGAAACTCATTCAGAGGAAACTTCCTGTTCCTCAGACATGAACAGAATATTGTGAAGGGCTGAGGCGTGGGGAGTTTGATGCACGTTCAGTATAAAAATGAAGTTATAAAAGGAGCTGGGCTGGGGGGACTTCTCTGCTCTTATTCAAATTAATAAAAAGAAATGCTCCTCTCTGTCATTTTGCCAATCAATGTGGGAGAAGTTGCCCAGGAAATAGACCACAGCAGCAGACATCAAACAGCATGCAATGTGCTAGACAGCTCCCATCAGACAGTCTACAGCAGACATCACATACACGGGCCCAGATTCATCTCTCATGTAACTCCTTTGGCTTCAATCACCAGAGGTGAATCTGGCCCCTGGGACTTGTATATCTAAGGGCTCTTCCATTAGACATGTAATTCCTTTGCTACATGGAGGTCAGATGCTTTGGAGAGGGATTTTAGTGACAATTAAACCTGTTTAAGAGGAACTTTTGGGAGGGATTTTCTGGTACTAACTCTGTCCATTCCCCTGCTCTACCAACAGCTCCTCAGGACATGATTCAGTTCGGGGAAGGAGTGGGAGAGAGAACGGGCCTTGCAGGCCAGCACCCAGCTGCAGACTGCCTATCAAGAGGTAGTTCATAGCACAGTGAGTATAGCCTTACTCTTCCTTGAGCTGACTTCCTGCTTACATCAGATCCGACACTCAACGCAAATGCATGAAAAACTCTTCCAGGACAGCAGCTGGGATCTCAAGGTGACTAACATCCCTCTGCTTCCGTGAGTGAGAGGTTTACACAACAATGCTGTGACCACACTGCGGGCAGACTGCAAGAAGTAGAGGAGACAACCACCAAACTGATGGCTTATTCTATCATTAGATTCACCAAGTCGACAACAAAAGAGCTTCCACCGTAGTTAACAAGATGCCAAACATGGTCCCCTTTTTGGCATTCCAGACCTTGGCTCCCATCTAAACATCTCTGTCTTGGAAGAGGGGGGAGGGATAGCTCAGTGGTTTGAGCAGTGGCCTGCTAAACCCCAGGTTGTGAGTTCAGTATTTGAGGGGGCCATTTAGGGAACTGGGGTAAAAATCTGTCTGGGGATTGGTCCTGCTTTGAGCCAGGGGTTGGACTAGATATCTCCTGAGGTCCTTTCTAACCCTGATATTCTATGTCTAATATAGTGAGGGGTTACTGGAAACCTGATTCACCATATGTGGGGTTCACTGATCATAAAGGCCCAGATGCTTATCCCCAGGTCAATGTGAATCTCAGGTCTTCCCCAAATATCACGCTGTCAGCCAATCCTTAACTAAATCTAAGATTTATTGTTAAAAGAAAGAAGAGTTACAAATGGTTAAAAGATCAATATCCAGACAAGTGACTTTCCATGTTCATAGTTCAGGATCACAACAGTGATGGAATAAACTGCTGGTTTGTAAAAGTCTCTCTGGAATCATCCCAACAGATCAGAATCCAAAGGCAGCTTAGATGTAAAGTCTGTTAGTTTTTCCAGGCATTTTCCAGGTTCTTCCAAATGATTATTTGGAAGATCTCTGTCCTATGGCTTACACTGTCCCTGTTCAACATTGAAGCAGTCTAGAGATGATAGGATCAGGCCCGAGCCTTCTCTTTTATAGCTATTCTACCAGGCTGACAAGCCTACCTCACAGAAATTGTCACAGAAGGCCCTTCCCCCAATGCGGATGGCCTGTTGTACTTTGCTTTGAAGATAATCTTCTATTTCCTGTGCATACCCAGTAAACTAGTTACATTCATTCACATAAGGTAATTAGCCGTTCTTCCATTATAACACAGATAGTTAAGCTGAAGATAATGTAGAAATGATTGGTTTCCTGAAGTGTCTTACATCTTTGATTTTAAGGCTAACTGAACACCTTGCACACATAATTAAGGCAATTAAGCCACGAAAGGAATTAGCATCTACAAGCTAATTTAGTTACATTGTGAAACTTCTAACCCGGTATAGATAACCACAGACAAATACACTTAGCATCTATTGTTCTTTTTGAATGAGTTGATGATTGCTAGTCTAATACATCTCTTTGAAATTCACATGCACGTGAACTGTCTTGACACAGTAGAAGTGCCTCTTGTTAAGTTATTATGGGTCATACACAGGTTGACTGGTCTGCCAGTGTCACAAATGCATTCTTGGTTCTTATGCTCCCAGGATGCTAAAGCTGAATTTCTATGTAATCAGCTAAGAACATAAACCATAAGAGTGGCTATCCTGGATCCCCAGAAGAATGGTTCATCTACCCAGTATCCTGTCTTCTGACAGTGGTGGGTGCCAGATGCATCAGAGGAATGAACAGAACAAGGCAATTGTCAAGTGAACCATCCCCTGCTGGACAGTCCCAGCCCCGGCATCTGGCAGTCAGAGGTTTAGAGACATCCAGATCATAGGGTTGCATCCCTGACCATGTTAGCTAGTAGCCAGAGATGGACCCATCCTCCGTGAACTCATCTCATTCTTTTTTGAACCCAGTTATACTTTTGGCCTTCACAATATCTCCGTGGCAATGAGTACCACAGGTTGACTGCATTGTGTGAAGAAATGCTTCCTTGTTTTTGTTTTAAACCTGCTGCCTATTAATTTCATTGGGTGACCCCTTGTTCCTGTGATATGTGAAGGGCTAAATAACACTTCCTTATTGACTTTCTCTACACCAATCAAGATTTGATAGATCTCTATCATAGTCCCTCTTAGTCGTCTCTTTTCCTAGCTGAAAAGTCCCTGTCTTTTAATCTCTCCTTATATGAGAAGTTGTCCCATATGCCTAATAATTTTTGTTACTCTTCTCTGTATTTCTTCCAGTTCTAACATATCTTTTTTGAGGTGAGATGAGCAAAACTGCATGCAGTATTCAAGGTGTGGAGGTACTGTAGATTTCTATAGTGGCATAATGATATTTACTGCCCAAGGCCGGCTCTACAGATTTTGCCGCCCCAAGCAGCCGGCTGAAATAAAATAACTACTTGGTGTGAATTCATTTCCTGAGCTCTAGTGAAGTGACATTAATGTATTCTCCAAGTTCATCTTTAAAAATCTGGCTTGCTAATGCTCAGGAAAATTTGGAGTCTGAAAAATAAATACTAGTCCAAGGTACTGATCAGAAATGGTTAGATCATTTGCATTTATTAATTTGTTGCTGCTGGATGGATTCAGGTTGCTAAGGGTTACATTTTCACATTGCATCAGCTGAGAGCAGGGGCGGCTCTAGAAAGTAGGCTGCCCCAAGCAGCGCGGAGCGCTGCGCCGCCCTTCCCCGGCCCGCGGCGGGTCCCTCTTCCAGCGGCTCGGTTGAGCTCCTGCCGGCATGCCTGCGGCAGGTCCACCTGAGCCGGGACGAGCGGACCTGCCGCAGTCATGCCTGCGGGAGCTCAACCGAGCCGCGGGAAGACGGGACCCGCGCAGTCATGCCTGCGGCAGGTCCGCTCGTCGGGCTCCGGTGGACCTGCCGCAGGCATGCCGGCGGGAGCTCAACCGGAGCCAAATGCCGCCCCCCCGGGAAACGGCTGCCCCAAGCGCCTGCTTGGCGCCCTGGTGTCTAGAGCCGCCCCTGGCTGAGAGAGTTGGTGCCATTTGGTATATTTTGAGAAGGTGCCCTTTATCCAAAAGGTAACAGCAGATTTCCTCGTTGTTTTTTAACTTTATGCAGAACCTGGTGACTTTTCATTTAGGCTTATGATGGAACTAATAGAGCATCAAGCTTATCTTAGCAGTGTATTTGCTTTGATGGACCTTGTAGTTTGCACTAATGCATTTTATGCCAATGTTGGCAGTTGAACACAGTGACAGCAAAGGTTAGAGTTTTGTTATAGCACTTGATGTTAGCTCTAGGAACAGCCCAATCCTGGCACTAAAAGATTAAGAGATGATAGTACAATAACTTGTGAATTTTAAATGAGATCAAAACCAGTTGCTGTCACCATTTCTTCCCGGTGTGTTCTTGCATGGAGGTCTATCCAGTGTGGAAACCTCCCTGGACATTCCCTTCATGTTGTTTTCATTTGTGCTGTGGTAACAGTGAATGAGAAGAAGCAGACATGGAAGAGTGGCACTGGTCAGAGGTCTAACCAAGCCGCACACCTACTTTCTCATTTATTGTTCTGGTTGGATCACTACCCATGCTGGGTTTGAACATACAGTCCATATGTTCAAAGCCTCCTACGTGGATCTGTGCATTATTGTGTGAAAAATTTTTCTCAGTCTTTTGACTTTATCCAACCAGAATCTCATATTCAGCTCGAATTGTTTGCTGAATGTTGAGTCTCTAAAGTGCAGTTCCAGTCAGGAAAGTGACTCTGTAAAAATAGAGAATGTCAGCGTCTTTTACTGATTCTATTTCTCTTTCAGTGGCTTCTATGTCACACTTGCTCAAAACCATTTTTTTAACTTTCAGCACTGTAAGTTCATCTAGGGATCTCAGAATCAAGCCCAAGTGTGTTCTCCTTCATGTATCCTCACCAGGCAATTTTGTCAGTGAGGCATGAAGCAGACTAGAATATAGCTCACTGTCGCACAGCTGTGTTGGCTCTACAGTAAAAATGTCAGTACATGAAGCAAATGATGACTCTGAAGACCCAAGGAGAGTACCGGTGGGCCATTTTACAGAGCCATTTTTCTGAGCACAGTCCTGTTGCAAGCCTTAACTATGAACATTTGTTAGTCTTTGTAGCAATGTGCAGTGCTGCAGACATAGCAGAGTGAACACAGGGATAGTTACAATGACCAAGAAAGCTCTTAGGAAAGATTGGATTTGCAGGGCAGTGTACAGACCTTTCCTCTCTTCCCTTGTGCTCAGTTAGATTTACTAGATTAATTTGCAAATAATCCAGTTAACTTTGTTTAAAAATGTGAACTGCATCTTGAACGACAGTCAAATTAAATTGCATACATTGAGAGATTCAGTCTCAAGACATCCCTAGGTTTACCACGCTGTGAGCAGCATTGCATTGAGACCTTTGAAAAGGAATTAAGAAATCACTGGTGGTGGAGAAGCTCATAAACTACATTGAAATGCATGGATTGTACACCGAGGGCATTTACAGGAAGGCAGGCTCAACCAATAAGATAAAGGAGCTCCGACAGGGTCTTGATACAGGTAAGATGAAAAAGAGAGAGTCTCAGAGGGGGAGCAAAAGGGACAGCCGAGAACCTCTGTGAACAGGGAATTCATGTCATCTAAAGGGGGCCAGAGCAAAGGAACCGTTTTCCCTTCCCCCACCGTAGACTCTGGCTTTTGGTACCATGAAACTACAGACATTTCTCTAATACCAGCCTTCACCAAAAGTCTGCACTGTGTTAGAGCCCTCCTGTCTTGTGGAACTGTTTAATTCTTCCTTGTTTTATTCCTCCTCTTGTGCACAAGTGTGCAAAAAAGAAATTGGGAGAAAATGCTTCATTAGCCAGGCTTCATATTTATCAACATCACCTAGACTTCCAAAGTGCTTTACAAACTCTCTCTAAAGACTTTCACCCCTGGAAAACTGGCTCCTTTCACGACAAGAATTTTAACATGGTCATATTAAAAAAGTAGGTGCCAAGGTTGTGCACTGTGTGATCTGAGGTTGCTACAGTATTGATACCTGTTTTTCTATGCAGTGTTGTTGTAGCTCTGCTCACTGTAGAAGAGCCTGAGACATAAGCCCTTGTATCAGAGGCCTGAGGGCTGGGCTAAAGTAGCGGTCAAAACTTTGCTGATATAAAACAAAATCCGGCTGTGAGCTAGAGGCAGGCCCTTCTCACAGAATCTGGCAAGAACAGGGCTGATATTGCAGAAACACACGTTGCTGAGTGCTAAGCACAAAACACACACACACAGACACATTCCAGAAGGGTGGTACCAGAACACCCCATACCAAGAATGGTACAAACACATTCCCCAAAGACAACAGGAACCTATTGACCCTGCCTAAAGATATGGTCAGGATGACAATATGATGGATAGAAATGTACAAGGTGGTGGGTTGTGATATCAGAGGAAGTCAACTATCAGAGGAGCAATATGTAACTTGTTTGTATCTCTGTATAAAAATGTATCTTGGGGCAGTGTCTTTATCTAGCCTAGGGAGGAACGGAAAGTCCCGCCATTTGCTGAGCTGGTCCATTGTTATGGGTATACATGTATTAGTGCAGGATACTAGTACTGTGCTTCATCAAAATAAGCCTGGCTGGGTGCCTTCATGCCTTAATGGATCTTGTGGTCATTGGGCGGTTCGCTCGAGGTGTGCCATGTCAGTTGTCTGTGCCAGGCTGGGGTGGCACACAGAGGGAACACACACAGGCAGCCGAACATCTGACCACACCCATGATAGTGGAGAGACGGTGAGTGAGGTAATAGCTTCTGTAGGACTGACGTCTGTTGGCAAGAGACAAGCTTTCAAGCTACACAGAGCTCTTCCTCAGGACCTCTCTCACCCACAGAAGTTGGTCCAACAGCAGTGGTTAGGTCATCGCCAGTGCTAGGACTGACAGGAAAACACTGGCTTGTTTACTGGATCAAAACTGATCATTTACTTTTTCTTTGGTTTCTTTTCCACTCCCTCCACTCACTTGCCTCGGTGAACAGATATTGACAATGTGAATCTAGATGACTACAATATTCATGTCATTGCCAGTGTGTTCAAACCGTGGCTGAGAGATTTGCCCAATCCCCTCATGACCTTCGAACTCTACGAGGAATTTCTGCGAGCTATGGGTAAGGAAGGTCCATACAAATCCTATACAATCACACACAAAACCCAAGACAGGGAAGGTACAATTAGCTGCAGATACCAAACCCAGTTTCTGCTTGCCCAGAACAAGCAGTCTTTTTTTACTTTAGTTTTATCATCACCACTGTCATGACAAGCAGCAAGCAAGTAGATTGTGTGCTTGTACGATTGTACAAGCGCCAATTGTATGGAGTGTTTGAATCCAAAAAGTCATTTCGGTGATCTGTCATCTTTTATGACGTAACTGGCAAGACAGTGCTGGAGCCTCTCCCATCTGCCTCCCTCTTAGAGCCTTTTCCCACTGCCGGGGTCTTTCCTGCAACAGGGAAAGACGCCATCGGGGGTGATGACACTGCTAAAAATAGGCAGTGTAGGTGGGAGCCACGTAGGTGATGCTTAATTTGTGCCAAGGCTTGCCAGGGCTGAGCTCCGGCACATCTGCTCCAGCAGCTCTCTGCTGTTGAAGTCTTTCCTTGCAGCCTCCTTCTGCCAGAGCCTTTCACTGACGTGTAGGTAGGCACTGCAATGTGGACACAGCCTGCTTTTCACTGTGCCATGTAGCCACAGACAGCACTGTGACACAAACTAATCCCTTACACTGTTATAGTAGTCAAAGCCTTTGCCGTTCAGAGCCCTGGTACCACTGGGCTTGCTGTGTGAAAGTTTTTAAAAAAAAAAAGCTTGAGCCCGGCACCTCTTTCGTTACAAATTAAGCAGTGTGTGTAGGGTATATCCCCACAGCCTTCATGCATGTCTTTACTCACCTAAGCAGTGCCTCGCCATCTACATTGCTATTTCTGCCCGTGCTAGAGTGGTATGTAGCATATGATTTTGATGGTGAGCAGAGCAGAGTGTGCAGCATAGACGTGCCCCAGGAGACATAGTTATTATTCAGCTCCCAACTCTTTTGGAATCTGTTTAAAAGAAATCAGTGTCTTATGCTCATGTTTTTGCATAGGATACTGCTACCCGAGGACCTGCAAAGGGGCCTGCTTGTATAGGCAGGGAGAGGAGGAGTTGTCATCCCTGTCTCTGTGCACTAGCCTCCTGCACAGCTCCCTGTACTGGGCCATTCACACCACCTTCACAAGTAAAGATGGCAGAAGACAGCATGGGAAGTTGCCTGTAATATGTGTAACTGTGTGTGCTCTCTCCAGGCCTGCAGGAGAGGAAGGAGACCATCCGAGGCGTGTACTCTGTCATTGATCAGCTCTCTCGCACCCACCTCAGTACCCTGGAACGCCTCATCTTTCACCTTGTGAGGTAATGGCAGACCACAGCGTGGGATCGTCATACTGCAGCCACTCTTTCTCTTCTCCTTCCTCACTAGGGGCCTGATTCTGATACACTTACTCCCCATGAGTACCACCGTACTCCATGAGTAGTTCCACTGGAACAAGGTACTGTTCTCCGTGAGTAAGAGTACCTGAACACGGGCCTATGTGATCCAAGTACTTTTGTCGGGAAAAAGGAGTGAAACTTTGCAAGGGAGTGCTTTAAATTCTGAAATGGCTTTAACGCTCTGGACCCAAGGGCTCTTTTTCCAGACAATGCTCTCATTGACAGCTAATGCCAATAATGTTCTTCTTTCGTAATAGCAACAAATGTTTCAGACTTGCTGAGAAGACAACCACTGTAGGTCTCAGCTGGTTACAAACACATGGTTCCATGCCATAGACAGGGGTGAGCTGCAGCCGGTTCGCACGGATCGCGCGAACCGGTTGTTAAATTTAGAAGCCCTTTTAGAACCGGTCGTTCCCAGTGGGACAAACTGGTTCTAAAGGGCATTTAAATTTAACAAGTGCTCCCTGCTGCCCGGCCCGGCTCACCTCAGCTCTGCCTCCACCTCCTGCCATGAATGCTCCTTCTTGCTTCTCCTCCCACCCTGCTTCCCGTGAATCAGCTGTTAGCGCGGGAAGCCTGGGAGGCTGAGAAGCAAGCAGGCTCCCGGTCCAGGAAGACGACGCTGAGGTAGGAAACCAGGAGGGCCGTGTGCCCCGCCGGTCTCCAGCCCCGTCCCTGACCACGGCCCCCTGTCCCCGGGTCCCGCCCGGCCCCGACCCTCCACGGCCAGCAGGTCCCGGCGCGGCACCCCGCCCCTCCGGCCCGCGTTCCTCCCGGCTGCCTGGCTCAGGCTCGGGCTCGAGCGCCCTGCCCGGCCCCACGTTCCTCCCGGCCGCCCGGCTCGGGCTCCGGCTCGGCTCCAGCCGCGGCACCTGGCCGGCCCCACGTTCCTCCCGGCCGCCCGGCTCGGGCTCGGGCACCCTGCCCGGCCCGCGTTCCTCCCGGCCGCCCGGCTCGGGCTCGGGCTCCCGCTGCTGCGCCTGGCTGGCCCACGTCCCTCCCGGGTCGGGGCTGGGGAGTTCGGGGTGGGGGAGTGGATAGGGTTTGGGAGGTGTTAGAGGGTAGGGAACAGGGAGGGGGGTGGACGGGGCAGGGGTCCCTGGGTCGGGGAGGCATGATTCCTCCTGGGGTGAGGAGGGAACCGGTTGTTATGATTTTGCCAGCTCATCACTAGCCATAGACCTAACCCACTGAGGAGTGCAGTAAGATTGCAGTGGATCACAGTACTGCCATGTATTGCACCCTTTAGTTTGAACATTGAGGGTCTAGGGATCATGTGTGATGCTTTTGCATGAGCTTAGACAATATCTAGTTCAGGCTATAGTCACTGTGTTACAATCTGCGAAGTTTCCTGCCATCTACATGCATTTAGACACATCTGTGCTCTGTTTCTAAGGCATAGCTTGCTACTGTAATAAATATGCACTGTATCTATTCCTTTTTGGAAAATAGGTTAAGTAGGTCAAAACAAAAGATTTCCTAAAGAGTGTCATGGCATGTTGCGTGTTACAATCTGCGAAGTTTCCTGCCATCTACATGCATTTAGACACATCTGTGCTCTGTTTCTAAGGCATAGCTTGCTACTGTAATAAATATGCACTGTATCTATTCCTTTTTGGAAAATAGGTTAAGTAGGTCAAAACAAAAGATTTCCTAAAGAGTGTCATGGCATGTTGCGTGGTTCACTCAGTATCCATTGTCTTACCTTTTTGCCCTTGTCTGGTATAATATTTACATCCTGTTGGTCTAGTTCTTTACCAGATACAACAAATTGAAGCTCTTCACTTCAAAGCTATATAATATTGTGGAAAATCTTCCCCTGGCAATGACCTCCAGATCTCATGTGCATGTACAGCCCTCCTCTCCCTGCCCTGCTCTGAATTTGTATTTTGTCCTCTTTCTGTTTCTCTACAGGGGTATTTCCTGCCAGTGTTATGTGAATTGGAGCTACCTTTAACCCTTGCTGCTTTGTTGTTTATTGTTTAGGATTGCCCTGCAGGAAGAGACCAATCGAATGTCAGCTAATGCCCTGGCCATTGTGTTTGCTCCCTGTATTCTCCGCTGTCCTGACACAACTGACCCACTGCAGAGCGTTCAGGACATCAGTAAAACAACCACGTAAGAATATAGCATTACAACTTCCAGGGTAAATCCTGTAATGAGGTCATGTCAGGACAGTCAAATGATCACTGAGTAATGCACTTTAATGTGCTGTAGAATGACAGCTACAAACACATCACTGGTTTGCAAATGAATTGCCTTAATGAAATACTGTCTATTCTATCAGTAACTAGCAGCTGCTAAAGTTAAACCTTTTAAAAACTGCAGGATTGGATAACCTGCACCCAGGAGTTTTAAAGAACGGGACAGTGAGCTCTCTCCGCCATTGATGTTGATATTTAACAAATCCTGGAGTAATGGGGAAGTTCCAGAGGACTGTACAAAAGCTAATGTGCCAGTATCTAAAAGGATTAACAGGATGATCTGGGTAACTACAGGCCAGTTAGCTCAATATCAGTCTCAGGCAAAATCATGGGAAAGCTGATGTGGAAGGTAATCAGTAAAGAATTGAAGGATGGCAGTGTAATTAGTGCCAGTCAACACAGTTTTTTATGGAAAATAGGTCTTGTCAAAATTGATTGGATGCCAGGTTTGGTTGGCAGAGGTAACCACGTTGACATCGTTGACTTAGATTCCAGTTGGGTCATCCTGATTAAAAATTAACACTATACAGAGTCAGTGCAGCAAATATTAAATGGATTGAAAATTGGCTAATTGATATCTCCAAAGTAATTGTAAATAGGGAATCATCATCCAGTGGGTGGGAAGGGTTTGTAATGGATCCCCTCGGGGATGTTATTGACTTCAACTGGAATTTTAAGAATAAACATGTTAGATTGTGAGAAGCTCAGATAATAGGGCACTGGGGTTAGATAAGTACCTAGGATGGATAGTGGATGCAGGAATCATTTGATGAAATTCTATGCAGGAGACCAGACTACATGAACCTGCCTGGCCTTCAAATCTCTCCTAGAAGCAATTCTTCTGCCTACAGATGTGAAAATTACTTTGAATCACTCTTCTAAAGGTTCCTTGTAAGAAGAAGTCTCTTTGTAACTTGACTTATATACGCGCCTTGTATCATTACTGCTCTAAAAGGATTTCTTCCAGAAAACAATACTGATGGTATTAAACAAAATATCTGCCCCAGACACCTAATCACTGTCATTGCCCTGCGACTGCCTGTCCAGCTTGGATGCAAACAAGCACAAGTGTGTGTGTCTACAAATAGATATAGCTAGATAGCGCAGCATATCCGAAATGGCCATTCTTTCAGCCTTTCATTTGAACATGCTGTGCTTTCCTAACCTTGGTGGGTATTTGCCTTTCCAGGAAGGACCTGTTTCCCTGATGGAGCCCTTGGGAGCCCTCCCTTTAGTCCTCTAGTTTAGCTCCCTGCCTAGTACCATTTTGGGCATTTCAACCACACTGTTCGTTTCCAGCCCACGAAGCAAGAGAATTGGCGCAGCACTTAGGCGACATGGCCAGCTCAAACACAGCCAGAGTTTTATCCTCCCGTTTTACCACTTTCTTTTTTCCTTTTTGCAGCTGTGTGGAGTTGATTGCCGTAGAGCAGATGAATAAATACAGGGCTCGTCTCACGGACATCAACAGCCTGGAGTTTGCTGAGAACAAAGCAAAAAGCAGGCTGTCTTTGATCCGCAGATCAGTGGTAAGATTCGGGTGGAGGGTGGGAGGGGGCTGAGCTGGTAGTATGTTCTGTTCCTGTGTCAGGAAAAAATGGAGCAGACCTTTCCTTTGTTTTAGGAGGACAAGTTTCTCCAGCCATGTCATTGATCGTAACTTCCTTTTATACATAAAATTCAAAGGAGAACCTCGTGTCCATGCAGCTATTGTGTATTTGCATAGTTTATTCAGTGTGTCTGTTGTAACTGAGAAGAATGTGCATGGTACTAAATTGAAAATCAGAGAATAATTTGGTACTGATAAGCCAGCCCTGTCCTTTCCTCTCCTTTTCACTCAGACTAATCTCCCTAATCTTCTCCTGCCTATTACAGTCTCCTAGCCTCTTACACCTCCCAAAGCATCATATCCAGGGCCAACAGAGAGACTGAACCTCAGTCCTGCACTTGGCTCCTTGCGTTTCCTGAGCCACACATTTATACCAAAAAAAAAGCCCAAAGGAGATGGGAATGGTGTCTGTCAAGAGTTCTAAAGGAGAGTGCCACAGAAACGTGGTCTCTGGATTTCACAGGCTCATTTGTACATTTTGGGGATATATTTCGCAAATTTGGACTAATTTATCCTGTGTTAATCAACTCTTTGCTGGCTCTGTTTATGACCTCCTCACTCCTGCACTCACGTCCCCTAATCCCACAGTGGCCTGCTGTCTGGTACTGCCCACTGTGTTAAAACCCTTCACTTGTTTCCTCCTACATAACTTCAGGGGGAATCTGGGGTGAAGCTGCCCTTAACCAAGCCCTTGCTTTGACTCTCTGTGTGCAAGTCACTTCATTAGTACTGCCTTCAGCAGCGAGGACTGAACTGAGCTGCCTATAAAGGGTCACTTTCTTTTCCTCCACTGCCTTTCTGGGAGT
The DNA here is from genome assembly GCF_016161935.1 of Mauremys reevesii. Lineage (NCBI taxonomy): Eukaryota > Metazoa > Chordata > Testudines > Geoemydidae > Mauremys > Mauremys reevesii. Next base: position 16,821,231 of record NC_052639.1, read on the forward strand.
TTGGAATACCAGCTCATTTAGCTTTCACACACCCAACTGGGTAGATGAATGAGAGGCAGAGTCTGGGAATTGAAGCGACCTGTGTCCCCTTTGCTGTAAGCTGAATAAGCAACAGGCTGTCATCTGCTGTGTTCTGCTCATAGAATGAGAAAGAATGACTGATTTATCACAGGACAGTCAACCCAGGTCTGTGCTGCTGAAAGGAAGAGCAGGCTCTCCATTTATAAGGATCCAGTATCCTCCCACCACCTCCAACACTGCCAGAGCCCGAGCCGGAGCCGGAGCCGGGCAGCCAAGGCCGCCACTGCGCCCGGACCCCAGCATCTGGGTAAGTATCGGTCGCGATTCCTGCCCCGCGCCCGGAGCCGGGCTGCGGCGGTCGGGAGGGCTGCGGGCCGGGCAGGGCGCCGCGGCTGGAGCCCGAGCCCGAGCCAGGTGGCCGGGAGGGACGCGGGCCAGCCAGGGCGCCGCAGCGGGAGCCCGAGCCTGAGCCGGGCGGCCGGGAGGAAGGCAGGGCCAGCCAGGGCGCCGGAGCCCGACCCGAGCCGGGCGGCCGGGAGGAACGCGGGCCGGGCAGGGTGCCTGAGCCCGACCCGAGCCGGGCGGCCGGGAGGAACGCGGGCCGGGCAGGGTGCCCGAGCGAGCCCGAGCCCGAGCCGGGCGGCCGGGAGGAACGCGGGCCAGGCAGGGTGTTACCAAGGACCAGCGTTAGGGAAACGGAGCCCTGGGCAAAACTTGTACTTTGGCAAAGTTCTTGGTTCAGGCTTGTAGCAGTGATGGAATAAATTGCAGGTTCAAATCAAGTCTCTGGAGTACATCCACAACTAGGATGGGCCATTCAGTCCTTTGTACAGAGCTTCAGTTTGTAGCCAAGTCCTCCAGAGGTAGGAAGCAGGACTGAAGACAAGATGGAGATGAGGCATCAGTCTTTTATAGTCTCTTGCCATGTGGTCTTTGCTTTCTTTGTCCCAAGGACACTCTATCCAGCACGCGACATAGAAAAACCTTAGAGTTCTGTCCATAGGCAGGTCCCTGCACACCTTGCTGAGCCACAAGGCATATCTGCCTTCTCTCAATGGGTCAATTGTATAGCTGATGGTCCTTAATGGGCCATCAAGCAGGCTAGGCAGAGCTGACACCAATTTGTCTGGCTGGGGTGTTCCCAGAAGCATAGCACAAGTTTGAAATACAGGCATCATAGAGCCAATATTTATAATGTCAACTACAAAAATGATACATATCTAGAGATAGCATAATTATAATCAGCCAATCATAACCTCTCCATAGACCCTTTATGTGACCACCTTTATACAATATTGGCTGCAAATATAGAACAGTGGTGAAACGGTGATCTATACAGTTACAGATTATGTCAAGAACGTCACAGGAGGTGACATGGTATCAGTGAGACTGATACTGGAATACTGCCTCCAGTTTTGGTGTCCTCATTTGAAAAGATGGTGTGAAATTGGAGTTGAGGCAGCAAAGAGCCACCAAATATTCTGAGGGCTGGAGAAAAATGCCTTCTAGTGAGCTATTGAAAGAGCTCAACCTGTTTAGCTTCTCAAATGAAGATTGAAAGGTGACTTCATTGAAACGTTGAAGTGCCTTAATGGAGAGAAAAGATTGGCTATTAAAGGGTTCTTTAATGTAGCAGAGAAAGGCATTAAAAAACCCAATGGCTGGAAGGTGGAAAGAGACAAATTCATATTACAATTAAGGCACAAATATTCAACAGTGAGGATCATTCACCACAGGAACAAGCTAACAAGGAAATTGGTGCATTCTCCATCTCGTGATGTCATTTCATGAAGACTAGATGCCTTTCTGGAATGTGTTTACCCCCAAAGTAGCTCTTGTGTCATACAGGAGGCCTGTGATATGCAGGGGTCAGATTAGATGCTCTAATGGTCTCTTCTGGCCATAAAGTCAACTAATTTCTGAAAAACTAAGTGTAGCATTGCGAGCAGCGTCTGATGTTTTACTGTCTAGCTGGCTTGCTTCCTAGAATGAGCGCTCCTTGAGTGGGGTGATCCACAGGGAGTAGCTCAAACCTCCAAAGTGCCTGGCCAGGGGCAGGACATTAGCCCAGCAAGGGAGGGGTGTGGCAGTGACATCACAAAGGCCTTTTGCAGGACCTCAGACTATTGGCCAAAGGTGGTGGGGAGGTGGTGACCTCACAGAGAGATGCTGACATCAGCCAGGCAGGACAGGGGCGAGGGGCCAGGGAAACCTCAGAGACCCTGTGGCTTTGCTGAAGCAAGTCTCCTTCTCCAGGTCTCTCTTTGAGGACTGAGAGTATTCGGGTTCACGGACATGAGCGCCAGGAGGAACCTCTTTTGAGTTTTCTCCTTCCTTTTAGTGATTTTACTAGAAAACAGATGTCCCTGTTTAGAGGGTTAGAGCCTCCTCGAGGTTTGAAACTGTTCGGTCTGATCATTCTGGTGACAGTTGAATTCATGGAAAACATGATCTTAAGGAGGCAGAATTTTATTCCACACCTGGGATTTTGTCCCTTAGAATCACTGGGGACATTAGGGTTTGTCCTTTTTGTTTCAACTTTTCCTCCATCCATCCCTTCCTCCTTTCTCTTCCTCCCTTGCTTCTTTTGTCCTTTCTTCTGTTCCCCTCCCAACACCAGGAGGTGTGTGTGTGTGTTGCGGGGGAGTGCTCGGCAGCTCTCACTGTGGGAGGTCCACCCAAAACTGTGGAGCTGCAGTAGTGCTGAGGCAGTGATCCCCGCCAGTGACCTCGGCCATCCTTTTAGCTCTCTGGTGAGACCCCTCAGCCTCCCCTCCTTAGTCTCTACGCTGATTGGCTGAGCAGGGGGTTATTAACAGGGAGGAGACTCAAGGCCTTTTTGTTCTCTTTTAAGACCAAGTAAATAAGTCATAACCACTTATATGTTTGATGGATTTTGCTGCTTCTCTGCATTAATTGTCTCTGAGCAGTTCATGATTCTCTCTAACATTGCAGTTCTCCTAAAACACTTGCTGAATAATTACTGTGCATACTTGTTCCTCTGGAGCTCATCTGAGAGCACTTTATTGAGGTCATTCAATGTATGAAATTCAAGATCTGATGGTTAATATGAAAATCAGGGCTCTGGGGTCCTATTCCCAATTCTGCCAATGACTGGCTGTGTGACCTAAGACAAGTCAGTTCTCCTTTCTCAGCCTGAGCGTCTCCCTCTTTCAAGTAGGGATAATAATGATCCGCTCCTACCTACCACAACACACTCACTCTTCCCCAACACACACACACTGTCTCTCCACACACACAAACAGTCTCCACACTGCAGCTGAAAAGCAGCTGGCAGTCTAGTAGGATGACCCTGGAACAATGGGATAGAGAAACCTGCATCACTGAAAGTGCAGCCACAAAGACACCACACACCAGCTTCCCCTAGCTGGCAAGAATCAAACCTCCACAGAAAGATCCCTATAGTATTGTAAGCCAGCTTCCTAAAGCCTCAGCCTCAACCAGTTAACACTGGGGCCTGTCTACACTCTGGTTCTGTTCTCACTGAAGGATCATTTCCAATTGTTCGCTCAGACCAGCTTGCCCAGCACCCTTACTGCTGTGCAGCTCTGTATGTGTGGCCATGGCTGAACAGCAAGAATTCCTGCCCATTTCCCTTTTGGCTGGAGCATGGTTTGTGGTTAATGATGTTGCTGTAGATTGTTTGCTTCCTGCCTTGGCAATTCAGACAGTCCCTTTTCCCAACATATCTCCAGCACATCAGTCCCTGGCTGGGTCTCCTGGGCAGTGGAAAACATCCCTTGTTTGGTGCTGCCAAGGGGATCGTGCAGAGCTGAGATGTCTCTCGGCTTGGATCAAAGGGGAATGTTGGATGGAATTTATCAGACAATCTTACCTGCTCCCTAGAGCCCCATGGGGAGAATGTAGAGAAGGGGGAGTCATTCCTCCCCTGCACTCCCAGAAGAGTTGCTAGGACTCCTTCCTGCCAGCTACTCACCCCTGGCTTCATCCTTAGCTCCTAGGATCTTTCTGCTCCAAAGGCTCCATAGTCCTGGGGTGGGGAGGGTGTCACTGCACAGTCTGAAACACAAGGGAGGTTTCTGGAATTGAAGGAAGGAGCAGAAAATGGAGAGGAAAGAAACAGAGAGAAAATGCTTCGTCTCTCTAACCCCCATCAAGAAATGTTACCAAGGACCAGCGTTAGGGGAAATGGTGCCCTGGGCAAAACTTGTACTTTGGCAAAGTTCATAGAATCATAGAATCATAGAATTCAAGATCAGAAGGGACCATTATGATCATCTAGTCTGACCTCCTGCAAGATGCAGGCCACAGAAGCCGATCCACCCACTCCTTAAGCAAGCGACCCCTGCCCCATGCTTCGGAGGAAGGCGAAAAACCTCCAGGGCCACTGCCAATCTACCCTGGAGGAAAATTCCTTCCTGACCCCAAATATGGCGGTCAGGTCAACCTGAGCATGCGGCCAAGACTCTCCAGCCATACCCTCTGGAAAAGGCTAACAATATCCTATCATTGACCCATTGTACTAATTACCAGTGTGTCACTTAATTGACCTATTGACTAAGCCCGTTATCCTATCATACCATCTCCTCCATAAACTTATCTAGCTTAATCTTAAAGTCATGGAGGTCCTTCGCGCCCACTGTTTCCTTCGGCAGGCTGTTCCAGAATTGCACTCCTCTGATGGTTAGAAACCTTCGTCTAATTTCAAGCCTAAATTTCCTGACTGACAATTTATATCCGTTTGTCCTCATGTCCACATTAGCACTGAGTTGAAATAATTCCTCTCCTTCCCTGGTATTTATCCCTCTGATATATTTAAAGAGTGCAATCATATCTCCTCTTATCCTTCTTTTGGTTAAGGAAAATAAACCGAGCTCCTCAAGTCTCCTTTTGTACGACAGGCTTTCCATTCCTCGGATCATTCTAGTGGCCCTTCTTTGTACCCGTTCCAGTTTGAATTCATCCTTCTTAAACATGGGAGACCAAAACTGCACACAATACTCCAAATGAGGTCTCACCAACACCTTATATAACGGGACTAGCACCTCCTTATCTCTACTAGAAATACCTCGCCTAATGCATCCCAAGACTGCATTAGCTTTTTTAACGGCCACATCACATTGCCTACTCATAGTCATCCTACGATCAACCAGGACTCCTAGGTCCTTCTCCTCCTCCGTTACTTCCAACTGGTGCGTCCCCAGCTTATAACTAAAGTTCTTGTTAGTCATCCCTAAATGAATAACCTTACACTTTTCACAATTGTATTTCATCCTGTTACTAATACTCCAGTTTACAAGGTCATCCAAATCTCCCTGGAGGATATCCCGATCCTTTTCCGAATTGGCAATACCTCCCAACTTTGTGTCATCCGCAAACTTTATCATCCCACTCCTACTTTTGGTTCCGAGGTCAGCGATAAATAGATTGAATAAAATCGGACCCAAAACCGAACCTTGAGGAACTCCACTGGTAACCCCCCTCCAACCCGACAGTTCACCCTTCAATACGACCCTCTGCAGTCTCCTTTAACCAGCTCCTTATCCACCTCTGGATTTTCATTTCAATACCAATCTTTTCCAATTTAACCAGTAATTCCCCATGCGGTACCGTATCAACTGCCTTACTGAAATCAAGATATATTAGATCCACCGCATTTCCCTTGTCTAAAAAATCTGTTACTTTCTCAAAGAAGGAGATCAGGTTGGTTTGGCACGATCTACCTTTCGTAAAACCATGCTGTAATTTGTTCTTGGTTCACGCTTGTAGCAGTGATGGAATAAACTACAGGTTCAAATCAAGTCTCTGGAGTACATCCACAACTGGGATGGGCCATTCAGTCCTTTGTACAGAGCTTCAGTTTGTAGCAAGTCCCTCCAGAGGTAGGAAGCAGGACTTAAGACAAGATGGAGATGAGGCATCAGTCTTTTATAGTCTCTTGCCATGTGGTCTTTCCTTTCTTTGTCCCAAGGACACTCTATCCAGCACGTGACATCGAAAAACCTTAGAGTTCTGTCCATAGGCAGGTCCCTGCACACCTTGCTGAGCCACAAGGCATATCTGCCTTCGCTAAATGGGTCAATTGTGTAGCTGATGGTCCTTAATGGGCCATCAAGCAGGCTAGGCAGAGCTGACACCAATTTGTCTGGCTGGGGTGTTCCCCAGAAGCATAGCACAAGTTGGAAATACAGGCAGCATAGAGCCAATATTCATAATGTCAACTACAAAAATGATACATATCTAGAGATAGCATAATTATAATCAGCCAATCATAACCTCTCCATAGACCCTTTATGTGACCACCTTTATACAATATTGGCTGCAAATATAGAACAGTGGTGGCAACGGTGATCTATACAGTTACAGATTATGTCAATAACGTCACAGGAGGTGACATGGTATCAGTGAGACTGATACTGGAATACTGCTTCCAGTTTTGGTGTCCTCATTTGAAAAAGATGGTGTGAAATTGGAGTTGAGGCAGCAAAGAGCCACCAAATGTTCTGAGGGCTGGAGAAAAATGCCTTCTAGTGAGCTATTGAAAGAGCTCAACCAGTTTAGCTTCTCAAAAGAAGATTGAAAGGTCACTTCATTGAAATGTTGAAGTGCCTTACTGGAGAGAAAAGATTGGCTATGAAAGGGCTCTTTAATGTAGCAGACAAAGGCATAAAAAACCCAATGGCGGGAAGGTGGAAAGAGACAAATTCATATTACAATTAAGGCACAAATATTCAACAGCGAGGATGATTCACCACAGGAACAAGCTACCAAGGAAAGTGGTGGATTCTCCGTCTCGTGACGTCATTTCATGAAGACTAGATGCCTTTCTTGAATGTGTTTACCCCAAAAGTAGCTAGTGTGTCATACAGGAGGCCTGTGATATGCAGGTGTCAGATTAGATGCTCTAATGGTCTCTTCTGGCAATAAAGTTGACTAATTTCTTTAAAACTGAATGTAGCATTGGGAGCAGCAGCGTCTGATGTTTTCCTGTCTATCCGGCTTGGTTCCTAGAACGAACGCTCCTTGACTGGGGTGATCCACAGGGAGTAGCTCAAACCTTCAAAGTGCCTGGCCAGGGGCAGGACATTAGCCCAGCAAGGGAGGGGTCTGGCAGTGACATCACAAAGGCCTTTTGCAGGGGCTCATACTATTGGCCAAAGGTGGCGGGGAGGTGGTGACCTCACAGAGAGATGCTGACATCAGCCAGGCAGGACAGGGGCGAGGGACCAGGGAAACCTCAGAGACCCTGTGGCTTTGCTTCAGCAAGTCTCCTTCTCCAGGTCTCTCTTTGAGGACTGGGGGAATATTGCGGTTCACGTACCTGAGCGCCAGGAGGAACCTCTTTCGAGTTTTCTCCTTCCCTTTTAGTGATTTTACTTGAAAACAGCCGACCCTGTTTAGAGGGTTAGAGCCTCCTCGAGGTTTGAAACTGTTCAGTCTGATCCATCTGGTGACAGTTGAATTCATGGAAAACATGATCTTAAGGAGGCAGAATTTTATTCCAAACCTGGGATCTTGTCCCTTAGAATCACTGAGGACATTAGGGTTTGTCCTTTTTGTTTCACCTTTACCTCCATCCATCCCTCCTTTCTCTTCCTCTTTTGCTTCTTTTCTCCTTTCTCCTGTTCCCCTCCTAACCCCAGGAGAGGGTGTGTGTGTGTGTGTGTGTGTGTGTGTGTGTGTGTTGCGGGGGAGTGCTCGGCAGCTCTCACTTTGGGAGGTCCACCCCAAACTGAGGGGCTGCAGTAGTGCTGGGGCAGTGATCCCCGCCAGTGACCTGGGCCATCCTTTTATCTCTCTGGTGAGACCCTCAGCCTCCCCTCCTCAGTCTCTACCCTGATTGGCTGAGCAGGGGTTATTGACAGGAGCAGACTCAGGTCCTTGTTGTTCTCTTTTAAGACCAAGTAAATAAGTCATAACCACTTATATGTTTGATGGATTTTGCTGCTTCTCTGCATTAATTGTCTCTGAGCAGTTCATGATTCTCTCTAACATTGCAGTTCTCCTAAAATACTGGCTGAATAATTACTGTGCATACTTGTTGGTCTGGAGCTCATCTGAGAGCACTTTAAAATCTCAGTCTGCCTGTGTATGGGTCTTCTCTCACTAGGATAGGCTGAGGCCTTTTTCTTAGGCTAAGGACTTTGGCTAAGCAGCAGGGGCAGCCATTAGCTGGGAAGTGAAGGGTCACATCCTCTCATCCCAAACCAGTCACACTGAAATAAGGTGCTATTAGGCTGTTAGGAAGACGATCCTGTCTGTATGATGCCCATCACCACCAGATAAAGAAACAGATCTTAAGATGGATAAAAGAAACTTAGTTTGACAGCATCCTGTCTGGCAAGAAATCACTTATCAATGGCTCTGACTGCGAAACTCTCATTTCTGTATTGTTCTATCTTTATGGCCCTCACTTTTCTGTTGTTTATCTGTCTGGTTCTCTAATTGTTTCTCTCTTCTGTACAATCAGTCGTGCTAGGTGTAGCTGGCAATATGACTATATAAACTGGGGTCAACCAGGAGGGGGAAGGGAAATTGGAATCATGTTTATTAAGTGGGGGGAACAGGAACAGGGACACAGGCAAGGCTGGGAAGGAGGACGGGGGTAAATGCTCTGCAGCATCAGAGCTGGGAAGGGAACACTGGGGAAGAGACTGTATGGGTGTATAGAGATAAGCCCGAGTGATGTGAAGGGCTTTGGAATATGTAATCTTATAGGTGTAACAATTGTACGGGCTACACAACCACCCAGTGACATCATCAACAAAGTGCCCATTTGTGTCTGGGTAGCGGCCCTGCTATGGGAGGGAGTGTGACGTTATTGGTATAAACTGGGACCATATAGAACATGGTTTGCAACCAAGGTCCTGTAGTGGCACCAAATCTTAGGTAAAGGGGGTCATATAAGGTGTCTAAGACCAGGTTATGGGTAGCTGGTTATGACTATGCTGTCTGTGTGCATGTGTCATTTTTAGTTGAAGTTATGTATATTGGCTCTATACTGTCTGTATTTCAAGTTGGTGCTGTGCTTCTGGGAAACATCCCAGACAAGTTGGTGTTAGCTCTGCCCAGCTTGCTTGATGGCCCATTAAGGACCATCAGCTACACAATTGACCCATGGAGAGAAGGCAGACACGCCTTGTGACTCAGCAAAGTATGCAGGGACTGGACCATGTGACTCCAGACTCCATTTTGCTGTAATTTTCCACAGTAAGGACAAAGAGGTTCTTACACCTGGAAAAGCCTATCTAAGGCTGATGCCTCATCTCCATCTGGTCTACAATCCTGCTTCTTACCTCTGGAGGGACTTTGCTACAAACTGAAGCTCTGCACAAAGGACTGATGACCCATCCCAGCGGGGGATGTACTTCAGAGACTTGATTTGACCCTGCAGTTTATGCCATCACTGCTACAAGCCTGAACTAAGAACTTTGCCATTACTGAATGTAATTGATTCCATTTAACCAATTCTAGCTCTCATCTCTATCTTTTTTCCTTTATGAATAAACCTTTAGATTTTAGATTCTAAAGGATTGGCAACAGTGTGATTTGTGGGTAAGATCTGATGTGTATATTGACCTGGGTCTGGGGCTTGGTCCTTTGGGATCGAGAGAACCGTTTTCTTTAATTGGGGTGTTGGTTTTCATAACCATTCATCCCCAGGACGAGTGGCACTGGTGGTGATACTGGGAGACTGGAGTGTCTAAGGGAATTGCTTGTGTGACTTGTGGTTAGCCAGTGGGGTGAAACCAAAGTCCTCTTTGTCTGGCTGGTTTGGTTTGCCTTAGAGGTGGAAAAACCCAGCCTAGGGCTGTGACTGCCCTGTTTGAGCAATTGGTCCTGATTTGGCACTCTCCGTTGGGTCCCGCCAGAACCGCATCGTCACAGGGAGGAATGCAGCAAGGACTCAGGATCAGTGGCCAGGGTCACTGAGCATAGACATGGGGAGGTTATATGGGGAGAGGGGTTATGAGTGGAGAGGGAGGTCAAATGTTAAAATAATGATATTTGGGGGGGGGAAATGTAAAAAGAAGTGAAACTGAACAGAAATAAAACTGGAGTGTAGGCTCGAAAGCAACAAGGTGTCAGTAGGGATTGAGGGTTAAAGATCTGGGATCCCCCGCGCCTCTAGATTCCCAAACCTCTCCTCCTCCCAATGACCCACCCAGCCCACTTCCCGGGTGCCCTTCCTCCACACTCCTCCCTTCTTCCCATTACTCTCAGCCGGCACCACTTCCTGGCACCTTGGGAGCTTCTTGTATTTTCTCCTCATCTCTCACTACCTCCTACCTCCCTGCTGCTTCTTAGCTCTAACCCTGCACACACCCTCCCCATGTCCTGGCACCCCGGAATTATCTACTCCCCTTCTCCCCCCCTCCCACGGCTCTCTTATCCCTTCACCCATGGGATCCTGAATGGCAACATTACACGCTCTCCTAAAAGAGCTCATCTCACTGTCACACAAACCATGCATGAGTCATACACATATTTACTCAATTTTGAATTCTACAGGAGGCATATTTTCCTCTTAAAATGAGGAAAAGGCATGAAAGCTACAGCGATTAATATAGCCAATAAGGATATATTAAATCCAATTTTAAAATGACTGACGGCACCAAAAAGGCACATGTCCAAAAATGATACTAGCGTGTGGGAGAAAAGGCAAAAAAAGGGGGGCAAGGAAACCTGCAAAACTTGTATGATGAATAAAGGTATACAGTTATTACTACTCATGTTCTTTAGAGATCCCACAGCTTCTAATAACCCAGGCGACAGGACTCCTTACCCAGCAAGACCACCATCTCATAGTTCTCCTGCATGACATCCCTGTAGAGGGCTCTCTGAGTGGGGTCCAGCAGAACCCACTCTTCCCTGGTGAAATACACAGCCACCTCCTCAGAGGTCACCGGCCCCTGAAAGAGCAAGAGTCCAACACTCAGTACCTGCTGCCCCACTCACAACCCCACTATTCATGGAACAGCAGCACCAGGTAAATGGAAGCTCCAGGAGGAACATGTTAACAGAGTCCCACCCCACCTTGCTTAGAGCAGCCAGGAGGCATTAGAGGGTGGAAAGAGAGAACCTTTGTGTCTCTCAGCTGACAGACAGAGGCAGAGTCATCACATTTATCACATAGCTACTAGCCAGGGCGTGGTATAGGAGATGGGGCTATCTCTGGACCCTGCTGGTGGCTCCCTGGTAGGAATCTCCAAATAAAATATATGGAAGAAAGGGGAAGTCAACAGTAAAGAATATAAGTTAGAAAGTCAGAATTGTAGAAAATTGGTAAGGGAAGCTATCAGGAATCAATGACCACTTAATGAAAATAAGAAGGAAGTTTTAAAAAAGTATATTAAGTACAAAATTAATCCCTAACAATGGTAGTGGTAAATTACTAGATGGAAATGGCAGAATTATCAAAAATAATACAGAAGAGGTAAAAGTGTTCAATAAATATTTCACTCCTGGAGTTGGAGAAAAACAGATGATTTAATCATATAAGACGTTGACAACGACAGTCTTTCCATCCCAACAATAACTCACGAAGATGTTAAACAGCAGCTATTACAGTTAGACATGTTTAAATAAGCAGGTCCAGATAACTTCTATTAAGAGTTTTGAAAGACCTGGTGGAGGACTGTTAATGTTGATTTTAATTAGGACTTGGACCAATGGGAAAATTCCAGAAGACTGGAAAAAAGCTAATGCTGTGCCAATATTTAAAAAGTGTAAAAGAGATGACCCAGCTAATTACAAGAGTGTTAGTCCGATACAGGGCAAGATAATAGAGCAGCGAATATGGATTTAATTAATAAAGAGCTAAAGGAGGGTAATATAATTAGTACCAATTAACAAAGGTTCAGAGACAACAGATCCAATCAATCTAACTGGATATCCTTATTGGGTGAGATCAAAAGTTTGGTTGCAGCTAATAGTATTGATGAGCTGAGAGGTGAAAACATTACCTAGACTTCTGTAAGGCATATGACTTGGTTCAGCACAATATTTTGACTAGAAAACTAGAAAGATACAAAATAAACACAGCATACATTAAACAGATTAAAAACTATGATTGTAAATGGGGAACCATGCTTGAGTAGATTTCTTTCTAGGGGGTTCCCACAAGGATTGGTTCTTGGCCCTGTGCTATTTAACATTCTTATCAATGACCTGGAAGAGAATATAAAATCATCATTGATAAAGTTTGCAGTTGCCACAAAGATTGGGGTTCGTGGTAACTAATGAAGTGTCAGAAGATTCAGGCTCCAGCACTGGGAGTCCGGGAAGTTTTCCCAGCCCTGGCTGGAGGGTTATTTCCTGTTCCACAAAGAATGGAAGTTCCATTCCCAACTCCTGTGCCTTGAAATTAGGCCCTGACACTACACAACACATTCAGCATAGTGGTATGATTATAAAATGATTAGGACATAATTATGTTGCATTTTGTGCAAGATGCGTCATGTTCAGTGTCATTGGAAAAGTTATGATTTGCTGAATATGACTGTCCTATTTGTGTGCATGTATCATGTTCGTAACTGAAGTTATGGATATTGACTCTGTATCTGTATTTCAAATGTGTTTACTCTGGGTAACACTCACAACAAGCCTTTCAGGTACAACAAAGAAGCCAGACAGTGTTCATGGCTCATCAAGAAAGACAATGGACCGTGGAAGAGCTTAGCCCTCTTGTGAATTTTTCAGCTAGCCTATGAGCCATGGCTACTATGACTCAGTAGGGCATGCAAGGGCATGTGAGCAGACCACATGACAACGAACTCCATTTTTGTACCTGTATTTTTCCACAAACTGGACTGGGAAACAAGTTTGGAACAAATGGTTCACGCAATATGGAAAAGCTACATAAGGTGGAGTGTGACATCATTTCTTGGCCTCATTCCCCACACAAGAGAACTCCTGGAAACACCTGAGGAAGAAAGACTGAACTGGGGGAACTGCTGGTCCCAGGGTAAAGGGATTTTTAGCTTGTGTATGGAAACTTGGTGGACTGCTTGTATCATCAGTCAGGGTGAGAAACTGCTAATTCAAATTCTATCCAGATAGTATGTTAAGCTTAGTTTGAGTTTTTGGTTATTTGTTAAGTAATCTGCTTTGATCTGTTTGCTACCACTTATGGCTGGGAAATTGGCTTTTGTCTTCTATCTGTCTTTGAGTGGCTTAGGTAAAGCACTCAGGTAGCTTAGTTGGATGCGTGGTGCCACCTGCTGTCCTGTTGGGTAATAACAGGGCCTGGAGAGGCTGGCAGTGTGAGAAGGGCCAACCCAGTTTGAGGGTTAGAGGGACAGTGTTTCCCAGAAGCCCCCCAGTCTGCACCCCCAGGGTGACAGCCCATCACACCCTAGAGTACACAAGTCTCAGCAGGTTTGTCACATCCTTTCCCCTCCCATTCCACACCCTAGACAGTTCCTGCCTCCCACTACCTCTAGCAGCTCCCACCCTCCTATACATTTACTTCTCCTCTCCCTCCAAGCAGAACCCACCACCAGCTCCCTGATAATCCCTTACCTGAGCCAGCTCCATTGCAGCCGTTTCCTTCCTACTGGGAGGAGGGGATGATTTAGGGTGAAAAGTGGACATTATTCTGTAGCCTGCCAGGGCAAGAAGGGCAATGTGAGAGAATTCAGATAGGGTTTCTGTCCTTTCCACATGTCAATTCCCCCCAGCATTTTTCCCTGGTAATGGACATTCTAGGTTCTGCCACACTGTGTAGCACAAAATGACCTTATTCCAGTACAGGCCTAGCCCCCTCCCACCAGGGTGTAACCCTCCTAGACATAGTGAAACCCTCCCAGTAGCAGAGTCTCTCTGTTACACTTATACAGTTTGTAGATGATACCAAGCTGGGAGGGGGGGGCTGCAAGTGCTTTGGAGGCTAGAATTACAATTCAAAATGATCTGGACAAACTGGAGAATATAGGATGAAATTCAATGAGGACAAATCCAAAGTAGTCCACTTAGGAAGGAACAATCAGTTGCACACATACAAGACAGGAAATGACTGCCTAGGAAGGAGCACAGCAGAAACGGATCTGGGAGTCACAGTGGATCACAAGCTAAATATGAGTCAACAGTTTTACACTGTTGGAAAAAACCCAAGTATAATCCTGAGATGTATTAGCAGGAGTATTGTAAGCAAGACATGAGAAGTAATTCTTCCGCTCTACTCTGCACTGATTAGGCCTCAACTGGAGTAATGTGTCCAGTTCTGGGTGCCACATTTCAGGAAAGATGTGGAAAAATTGGAGAAAGTCCAGAGAAGAGCAATAAAAATGATTAAAGGTCTAGAAAACATCACCTATGAGGGAAGACTGAAAAAATTGTGTTTGTTTAGTCAGGAGAAGATATGATCAGCTTTCAAGTACATAAAAGTTCATTTCAAGGAGGAAGGAGAAACATTGTTCTTAACCTCTGAGGACAGGACAAGAAGCAATGGGCTTAAATTGCAGCAAGGAAGGTTTAGGTTGGACATTAGGAAAAACTCCCTGTCAGGGTGGTTAAGCACTGGAATAAATTGCCTAGGGAGGTTGTGGAATCTCCATCATTGGGGATTTTTAAGAGCAGGCTGGACAAATACCTCTCAGGGATGGTCTAGATCAGGGGTGGCCAACATGTGGCTCTTTAGAATTTAATACGCGGCTCCTTGTACAGGCACCAACGCCGGGGCTGGTGCTACAGGCACCAACTTTCCAATGTGCTGGGTGTGCTCACTACTCAGCTACAGGCCCTGCCCCCACTCCACCCCTTCCCACCCCCTTCCCTGAGCCTGCAGTGCCCACGCTCCATCCCCCCGCCCCGTCCCCGCCCCGAGTGTCTTGCATAGCATGAGCAGCTGAACGGGAGTGCGAGCAGTGGGGGGTGCTGATTAGTGTGGCTTCCCATGGGTGGGAGGCACTGGGAGCAGGGGGTGGGAGCTGATGATTCTTTAGCAATGTATATTGGTAAATTCTGGCTCTTTCTCAGGCTCAGGTTGGCCACTCCTGGTCTAGATAATACTTCATCCTGCCTTGAGTGCAGGGGACTGGACTAGCTACCTCTCAAGGTCCCTTCCAGTTCTGTGATTCTATGAACCAAAGGCCAGAGATGAGCAGAATCAAAGAAGTCACTCTGGGGTTTCTCGCAGTGATTGTCATTGTCCCCAAGGCAGCTCTCTCAGATTAACTAAGTTATTTGATGCTCCAGCCTTTATACAGTCTCTCCTGGGAGTGTCCCTTTCATGGGCTGGGCCTAGTTTTAGCTTTTGGGAAGCGTGACCCTGGGGGCTCTGAGATTGGACCTTCTTGCCTCAGCACACCTTGTTTCTTTCTGTGGCTCCCCAGTGAGTCGAAATGAGTAGATACTCCTCATACAGACTGTGAACATAAGAATGTGTTTTGTGTTTAGACTTTATTGAATGCTTGTAAGTTGCTGCCTGAGTTAACATCTGACTAGTTGCATTGTGAGCCTCTGTGGCTCTGTAAATCACCAGACAGGAGAGAGACTTTACCTATGTGAAGTGCTGATTGGCAACAGAATGCCTGGCAGGAAAGGTCCATCAACACCAGAGAGACTATTATGGGATGTTAACAAGGACACAAGACTGTTGTTGTGCTCTTCACTTCCCATTAGCTGAGTTTCCTGCTCAGAGCACATGGTAGGAAGGGGATGAAAACCCCATAGAGAAGGAACTGATTGTCTGTATGCTGCCTGGACTCGGCGGGCCAAAGTTTCTAGGCATAAGCAAGAGATCCCCAGCTGCTTAGCCTGGGTTAGTCCTAAAGAATATGTAGAGCTTGCTTATTACAGAAGCTTCTATTACCTTTGAAATTTAAGACTGCAACTCATCTGCATCTATAGGATTACCTGCTTTAACTTTGTTAACAACTCTCGTTTCCTTTTAAATAAGTCTTAATACAGGTTATGACAGGACTGGCTACAAGTGTCTTTGTTGGAAGATCTAAGTTTTAATTGACCTAAGGAAGTGACGGACTGGCAGTAACTTGAACATTGCTGTGATTCGTGCTGTAAGGCAGTGGTTCTCAACCAGGGCCCCTGGGGGGCCGTGAGCAGCTTTCAGGGGGCTGCCAAGCAAAGCCGGCATTAGACTCACTGAGTCCCAGGGCAGAAAGCTGAAGTCCCAGCGCAGGGGGCTGAAGTCCAGGGCCCTGAGCCCCATCACCAGGGCTGAAGCCAAAGCCTAAGCAAAGTAGCTTTATGGGGGCCCCTGTGGCATGAGGCCGCAGGCAGTTGCCCTGCTTGCTACCTCTAACGCCAGCCCTGGATTTTATATGCAGAAATCCAGTTCTTGTGGCCCACATGGGCAGTGGAGTTTTGATAGCGTGGGTGGGGTGGGGGTGGGGAGGCTCAGAAAGAAAAATTGGGAACCCCTGGAGTAAGGGACCACCTGTCACAAAGGTGAGCTCACCTGCATGGTGAGATATATGGGATGACCCAAGAGGACTGTCTGTGATTCCATGTTAATGCTGTTACAATGCTGTTACAATGCCTGAAGCGTTTACACTGGGACATGGTGCACCAGTGCCAGAGTGCACTAATGTAAATTCTGTCTATACTAAGGGTTTGCACCAGTGCCTAAAACAGCAGTGTGGCAGAGACCTTCAGAAACAGCAGTACGGTGGCACTAGAACCTATTTCTAGCTCGGTCACAGACAGCCTGGGTGACCTTGGACACGTCAATGTTTCTCCTCCCAACTTTAGTCTCTTTATCCAACTGCCCACTCACTGGGGTCTCCTCTCTCCAGAGCTGCTCACCACTAAAATCTGTGTGGGTGTCCCCAGAGCTAAGGCAGTTCAGCTCTGGAACAGTCTTACAAGGGGGCTGGGGAGTCTCTTTCCCTGGAAGTTTTTAAGAACAAATAGGACAATGCTCTGTCAGAGATAATCTACATATACTTGGTCCTGCCTCAGCAGAGAAAGCTGGACTTGATGACATCTTGAGGTCCTATCTAGCCCTACATTTCTAGGATGCGATGCAATATATACATATAAAAACACAACATACAGAATAAAACTCACCACAACATAATGTCAGGCAAATTCAGGGGAAAAAAAACCACAACCTACACTCCACAGCATAAAATGACAATACAAAGGAAAAGAAAGCAACACGATGCGAACTATGACATCCTAGGACAAAAGTACACAATGGAAAACAAGCTGAGGCAAAACAATTCACCATAAAACTGCTACACGACATGGTGCGGTCACAGTTCCAAATGGCACCATGCAAAACAGCTCAGCGTAGAACATGACGCAGCACAAAAGAGAATTATTTCAATGTAGGCCTGGAAGGGATCTTGAGAAGTCATCTACTCCAGCCCGCTGTGCTGATGCAGGACCAAGTATACCTAGACATTCGCAGACTGGCGTATCTCTAACCTGGTCTTAAAAACCCCCAATGAAGGAAATTCCACAGCCTCCCTTGGAAGCCAATACAAGGCTAACACAGACCAAAACAATGCTGTACACACACACGCTGGGCTTGCGGTTAAGGGGGGAGGCAAGAATTGAAACAATCTGGGTTCAGTTCCCAGTTTTGCCGCAAATTCTCCACGCAAACTTGTTACACACCGGTGGCTGGCCCGTACCACTGACTTGGGCTCACACGGCTCAGGCTGTGGGGCTGTTTAATTGTCATGTAGAAGTTCCGGCTTGGGCTGCAGCCCAAGGTCTGGCACACTCCCACCTCGCAGGGTCCGAAGGTGAAAAGAGACAAATTCATATTACAATTAAGGCACAAATATTCAACAGCGAGGATGATTCACCAAAGGAACAAGTTACCAAGGAAAGTGGTGGATTCTCCGTCTCGTGACGTCATTTCATGAAGACTAGATGCCTTTCTGGAATGTGTTTACCCCAAAAGTAGCTAGTGTGTCATACAGGAGGCCTGTGATATGTAGGGGTCAGATTAGATGCTCTAATGGTCTCTTCTGGCAATAATGTCGACAAATTTCTTTAGAACTGAATGTAGCATTGGGAGTAGCAGCGTCCGATGTTTTCCTGTCTAGCCGGCTTGCTTCCTAGAACGAATGCTCCTTGAGTGGGGTGATCCACAGGGAGTAGCTCAAACCTCCAAAGTGCCTGGCCAGGGGCAGGACATTAGCCCAGCAAGGGAGGGGTGTGGCAGTGACATCACAAAGGCCTTTTGCAGGACCTCAGACTATTGGTCAAAGGTGGTGGGGAGGTGGTGACCTCACAGAGAGATGCTGACATCAGCCAAGCAGGACAGGGGCGAGGGGCCAGGGAAACCTCAGAGACCCTGTGGCTTTGCTTCAGCAAGTCTCCTTCTCCAGGTCTCTCTTTGAGGACTGGGGGAGTATTGTGGTTCACGTACCTGAGCGCCAGGAGGAACCTCTTTCGAGTTTTCTCCTTCCCTTTTAGTGATTTTACTTGAAAACAGCCGACCCTGTTTAGAAGGTAAGAGTCTCCTCGAAGTTTGAAACTGTTCAGTCTGATCCATCTGGTGACAGTTGAATTCATGGAAAACATGATCTTAAGGAGGCAGAATTTTATTCCAAACCTGGGATCTTGTCCCTTAGAATCACTGAGGACATTAGAGTTTGTCCTTTTTGTTTCACCTTTTCCTCCATCCATCCCTCCTTTCTCTTCCTCTCTTGCTTCTTTTGTCCTTTCTCCAGTTCCTCCAGTTCCCTTCCAGTTCCCCAAGAAAAAGATCTTGGAGTTATCGTGGATAGTTCTCTAAAGATGTCCACGCAGTGTGCAGAGGTGGTCAAAAAAGCAAACAGGATGTTAGGAATCATTAAAAAGGGGATAGAGAATAAGGCTGAGAATATATTATTGCCCTTATATAAGTCCATGGTACGCCCACATCTCGAATACTGTGTACAGATATGGTCTCCTCACCTCAAAAAAGATATTCTAGCACTAGAAAAGGTTCAGAAAAGAGCAACTAAAATGATTAGGGGTTTAGAGAGGGTCCCATATGAGGAAAGATTAAAGAGGCTAGGACTCTTCAGTTTGGAAAAGAGAAGACTAAGGGGGGACATGATAGAGGTATATAAAATCATGAGTGATGTTGAGAAAGTGGATAAGGAAAAGTTATTTACTTATTCCCATAATACAAGAACTAGGGGTCACCAAATGAAATTAATAGGCAGCAGGTTTAAAACAAATAAAAGGAAGTTCTTCTTCATGCAGCGCACAGTCAACTTGTGGAACTCCTTGCCTGAGGAGGTTGTGAAGGCTAGGACTATGACAATGTTTAAAAGGGAACTGGATAAATTCATGGTGGCTAAGTCCATAAATGGCTATTAGCGAGGATGGGTAAGAATGGTGTCCCTAGCCTCTGTTTGTCAGAGGATGGAGATGGATGGCAGGAGGAAGATCACTTGATCATTGCCTGTTAGGTTCACTCCCTCTGGGGCACCTGGCATTGGCCACTGTCGGTAGACAGATACTGGGCTAGATGGACCTTTGATCTGACCCGGTACGGCCTTTCTTATGTTCTTAACATTTTCTGTTGTACAAGGTCTCTCCTTTTTTGGAACCCTTGTTTCTAAAAAAGCCATGCGAGACTTGAATCAAATTTCAGTGACTAATTATCATGTGTGTGGCATCATCATTAATGCGTGTTCTATGTAGTTAGGTTATTGTCTTCTTTAGGAAATTTGGGGAAACAGGAGCCCTGGGAAACCCTGTTCCCCTCATACACACTGCACATTTGCTGCTACCTGGTGCTGGCTGAGCAGTAGCATTGTGACATCAGAGAGGATCCACCACTCAGCACCCGTCCCTCCAGTTCATTTGCAGCCCAGCTCAGCTCCGGTCACTCTCGCCAGGTGGGGCCGGGCAGCTCCCCTGCGCTGCGATCCAGCACCGGGCACCGCGGAGCACCGGGCAGGCTGTGCAGGGTGGGGAGGGATACTCGCATTGCTGACACCTGCCTGCCTCAGGGCTTTCTCCCTGCCCGCCGCGAGGATCGCCAGGGAGGGCAGCAGCGTGCCGCTGAGAGCCGTGTCCAATTGGCCGGGTGGCTGCCTGCAGACAGCACGGGGGAGAGAACCAGACAGCCCTGTAACGCCGCCGCTGCTCGGGACCCGGATCCACGCTGCTGTGCCACCGAGACCCATCAAGTGCCACGGGAGCGGGGGACACCCCCCCCACCCCATGGAAGTGTCAGGGGCTGCTCGGGCTGGGAGCCCGGCGGAGAGTCCAGCTGGGGAGAGGCTCAAAGGGGGGGGGGGTAAAAACGTTGCACCAAAAATATGAAAAAGTTGCCAGACAAAAACCCTTTAATTACAGCTCGGACGGGCCCCTCCGGAGCAGGGGGGCGGGGCCAGCCGCGGTCCCGCCGCCGGGCAGCAGCAGCAGCAGCAGCGAGGCAGCAGGAGGGGGCGGCGCGAGACGGCTCCCGGGGATTCCCTGCTCGCGCCGCTGCCGGGGGGAGCCGCTGCTGCTGCGAGCTGGTGCGCGGGCGGTGGAGGGGGGGTGTCCTCGCGGGCGGGGCTCGCGCCCAGAGCGCTGACACTGTCCGTTGGGGCCTGTCACGCCGCGCGACCGGGCCGCCCCACTTGTGACGTCACCGCCCTCTGCCCCCGCCCAACCATCGTGGTCACCCGGGCTCCGCCTACTGTCGCCGCGGCAACCACCAAAACAAACGTTCTCTGAACACGTGGGGCAGGGAGGGGGGTAAGGCTGGGCCGTGACGCAAACAAAGCAGCTGACTGCAGCGCGCGGCAATGACGTCAACGATGAGGAGTCCGCGACGCAGGGGCGGCTCCTCCCCCCGCGCCCCCGCTCGCGGGCAGCGACCGAGCGCCTCGCGCACCTGTGCTGGAGGGGAGGCGGCGGCGGATGCAGGGACGGGACGGAGGGGACGGAGGGGGCAGGGACGGATGGACAGAGCGGACGGGACGGAGGACAGGGCTGGGGGGACGCACGGAAGGGAGTGAAGGATGGACGGAGCGGGAGGGTGACCAGATCGCAAGCGTGAACTATCATAGGAAAGCGTGCCCTTTCCTATGTGCCCTAAGGCATTCCTATGTTATTCCATAACATTCCTATGTGCCATAACTATTCCCAGTGCCCCTCAATCCCAACCCACAGGCCCCTTCTATTCCCAGTGCCCCTCAATCCCAATCCACAGGCCCCCCGCTCCTCACGCTGCTCCTCAATCCCAACCCACAGCTCCCTCCTTCCCTCCAGCAGCAGGTGCTTCAGACCCCCTCAGGAAGATTTTCTTGCAAGGTTTCGTGTATGAGTCTGCATGTGGATTTACAGTATGTTGGAAATAGGTTGGGTTGCTTGCCGAAATGATCACTTGTGGCTGGTGTTGCATTCCCAGTCTCCATGTTATTGGGGCAGGAGAAACAAAGGGTTGTTATCCTCGATGTGTGAACCAGGGACTCAACCCTGGGTGGAAACTAAATGAGCTGCCCACAGATTCTGGCAGCCACAATGAGCATTTGGTGCGAGAGCCCAAACCTGCCTCTGTCCCAGAGGGAGGGGTTCATCCACGAGGGGGTTGGCC
The DNA here is from genome assembly GCF_016161935.1 of Mauremys reevesii. NCBI lineage: Eukaryota > Metazoa > Chordata > Testudines > Geoemydidae > Mauremys > Mauremys reevesii. The sequence continues at coordinate 16,842,739 of NC_052639.1, forward strand.
CACTGACCTATCAGCTCTTAAATCCCAAACTTTCAGTAATTCTATTATCAGTGCCTGTGAGTGTAATTTAAACCATAAGAAAAACCACACTGGGCTAGACCAAAGGTCCATCTAGCTCTGTATTTTGTCTTCTGACAGTAGCCAATACCAGGTGCTCTCAAAACATCTCAACAAGGCACCACTGGGAGTTGAACCCAGGATCTCTTGTTTACAAAACAGGTACTTTAACCAGCTAAACCATAGAGCCTGCCTGTGACTAAGGTACAGTGTCTGCTCACACCTGACTCCCTGGGCCCCACCTGGCCCCACAAAGCAGAGGAGCAGGTGAGGTTTTCCTTGCAAGCTGTGTGTGTGTGAATCTTTGGCCAGATCTGCACTACAAAGTTATTTCAGCAGAATTATATTGCTCTGGTATGTGAAAAACACACAACGCTCCCTCGGTCAGCAGCTTTTGGCTGGTGTACACACTGCAATGCCACGTTTGGCGACAAAACTGCCCTGTTTTGGTGGCAAAATAAAACCACTTCAATGAGAACAGTAGAGCTTTTTGCAGCAAACTTAAAGTGACAGAGTGTCAGTGTAGACACTGCTGTTCATTATATCACCATAACTGGCCTCTGCCAGTATCCCACAATACCCTCTGTGAACTCGCCTGCCCTGCAGTCCTGCTACAGAGCCATGGGCCTCTCCCATTTCATAGCTCCAGGAAGTTCTGACAGCTGAGCCTGCTGCTCTGCTCCAGCAGCCAGGAGCAAATCACTGCTGTGGATGCTGCTCTCTCCCGCCCTGCGAATACAGATCAGGGTGGCGGGAACTTCCTTGAACGAGGGAGCACCGGCATCTGAACTGTGACACCCCCAGGACACCCCTTCCCTCGAGGAGGCTCTTACCGTCTAAACAGGGTCGGCTGTTTTCAAGTAAAATCACTAAAAGGGAAGGAGAAAACTCGAAAGAGGTTCCTCCTGGCGCTCAGGTACGTGAACCCCAATATTCCCCCAGTCCTCAAAGAGAGACCTGGAGAAGGAGACTTGCTGAAGCAAAGCCACAGGGTCTCTGAGGTTTCCCTGGCCCCTCGCCCCTGTCCTGCCTGGCTGATGTCAGCATCTCTCTGTGAGGTCACCACCTCCCCACCACCTTTGGCCAATAGTCTGAGGTCCTGCAAAAGGCCTTTGTGATGTCACTGCCACACCCCTCCCTTGCTGGGCTAATGTCCTGCCCCTGGCCAGGCACTTTGGAGGTTTGAGCTACTCCCTGTGGATCACCCCACTCAAGGAGCATTCGTTCTAGGAAGCAAGCCGGCTAGACAGAAAAACATCAGACGCTGCTACTCCCAATGCTACATTCAGTTCTAAAGAAATTAGTCGACTTTATTGCCAGAAGAGACCATTAGAGCATCTAATCTGACCCCTGCATATCACAGGCCTCCTGTATGACACACTAGCTACTTTTGGGGTAAACACATTCCAGAAAGGCATCTAGTCTTCATGAAATGACGTCACGAGACGGAGAATCCACCACTTTCCTTGGTAGCTTGTTCCTGTGGTGAATCATCCTCGCTGTTGAATATTTGTGCCTTAATTGTAATATGAATTTGTCTCTTTTCACCTTAGGACCCTGGGAGGTGGGAGTGTGCCAGACCTTGGGCTGCAGCCCAAGCCGGAACTTCTACATGACAATTAAACAACCCCACAGCCTGAGCCGTGTGGGCCCAAGTCAGTGGTACGGGCCAGCCACCGGTGTCTAACAAGTTTGCGTGGAGAATTTGCGGCCAAACTGGGAATTGAACCCAGATTGTTTCAATTCTTGCCGCCCCCCTGAACCGCAAGCCCAGCGTGTGTGTGTACAGCGTTGTTTTGGTCTGTGTTTGCCTTGTATTGGCTTCCAAGGGAGGCTGTGGAATTTCCTTCATTGGAGGTTTTTATGACCAGGTTAGAGATACGCCAGTCTGCGAATGTCTAGGGATACTTGGTCCTGCCTCAACACAGATGGAAATTCCACAGCCTCCCTTGGAATTTGATTGGATCTGTTGTCTCTGAACCTTTGTTAATTGGTACTAATTATATTACCCTCCTTTACCTCTTTATTAATTAAATCCATATTCGCTGCTCTATTATCTTGCCCAGTATCGGACTAACACTCTTGTAATTAGCTGGGTCATCTCTTTTACACTTTTTAAATATTGGCACAGCATTAGCTTTATTCCATTCTTCTGGAATTTCCCCATTGGTCCAAGTCCTAATTAAAATCAACATTAACAGTCCTCCACCAGGTCTTTCAAAATTCTTAATACAAGTTATCTGGACCTGCTTATTTAAATATGTCTAACTGTAATAGCTGCTGTTAACATCCTCGTGAGTTATTGTTGGGATGGAAAGACTGTCGTTGTCAACGTCTTATATGATTAAATCATCTGTTTTTCTCCAACTCCAGGAGTGAAATATTTATTCAACACTTTTACCTCTTCTGTATTATTTTTGATAATACTGCCATTTCCATCTAGTAATTTACCACTACCATTGTTAGGGATTAATTTTGTACTTAATATACTTTTTTTAAACTTCCTTCTTATTTTCATTAAGTGGTCATTGATTTCTGATAGCTTCCCTTACCAATTTTCTACAATTCTGACTTTCTAACTTATATTCTTTACTGTTGACTTCCCCTTTCTTCCATATATTTTATTTGGAGATTCCTATCAGGGAGCCACCAGCAGGGTCCAGAGACAGCCCCATCTCCTATATCAAGCCCTGGCTAGTAGCTATGTGATAAATGTGATGACTCTGCCTCTGTCTGTCAGCTGGGAGACACAAAGGTTCTCTCTTTCCACCCTCTGATGCCTCCTGGCTGCTCTAAGCAAGGTGGGGTGGGACTCTGTTAACATGTGCCTCCTGGAGCTCCCATTTACCTGGTGCTGCTATTCCGTGAATAGTGGGGTTGTGAGTGGGGCAGCAGGTACTGAGTGTTGGACTCTTGCTCTTTCAGGGGCCGGTGACCTTCGAGGAGGTGGCTGTGTATTTCACCAGGAAGAGAGGGTTCTGCTGGACCCCACTCAGAGAGCCCTCTACAGGGATGTCATGCAGGAGAACTATGAGACGGTGGTCTTGCTGGGTAAGGAGTCCTGTCGCCTGGGTTATTAGAAGCTGCGGGTCTCTAAAGAACCTGAGTAGTAATAACTGTATACCTTTATTCATCATACAAGTTTTGCAGGTTTTCTTGCCCCCTTTTTGCATTATCTCCCACACGCTAGTATCATTTTTGGACATGTGCCTTTTTGGTGCCGTCAGTCATTTTAAAATTGGATTTAATATATCCTTATTGGCTATATTAATCACTGTAGCTTTCATGCCTTTTCCTCATTTTAAGAGGAAAATATGCCTCCTGTAGAATTCTAAATTGAGTAAATATGTGTATGACTCATGCATGGTTTGTGTGACAGTGAGATGAGCTCTTTTAGGAGAGCGTGTAATGTTGCCATTCAGGATCCCATGGGTGAAGGGATAAGAGAGCCATGGGAGGGGCGGAGAAGAGGGGGGAGTAGATAATTCTGGGGTGCCAGGACATGGGGAGGGTGTGTGCAGGGTTAGAGCTAAGAAGCAGCAGGGAGGTAGGAGGTAGTGAGAGATGAGGAGAAAATACAAGAAGCTCCCAAGGTGCCGGGAAGTGGTGCCGGCTGAGAGTAATGGGAAGAAGGAGGGAGTGTGGAGGAAGGGCACCCGGGAAGTGGGCTGGGTGGGTCATTGGGAGGAGGAGAGGTTTGAAAATCTAGAGGTGTGAGATCCCAGACCTTTAACCTCAATCCCTACTGAAGCCTTGTTGCTTTAGAGCCTACACTCCAGTTTTATTTCTGTTCAGTTTCACTTCTTTTACATTTTTCCCCAAATATCATTATTTTAACATTTGACCTCCTCTCCCACTCATAACCCCTCTCCCCATATAACCTCCCCATGTCTATGCTCAGTGACCCTGGCCACTGATCCTGAGTCCTTGCTGCATTCCTCCCTGTGACGATGCGGTTCTGGCGGGACCCAACCGAGAGTGTCAAATCAGGACCAATTGCTCAAACAGGGCAGTCACAGCCCTAGGCTGGGGTTTTTCCACCTCTAAGGCAAACCAAACCAGCCAGACAAAGAGGACTTTGGTTTCACCCCACTGGCTAACCACAAGTCACACAAGCAATTCCCTTAGACACTCCAGTCTCCCAGTATCACCACCAGTGCCACTCGTCCTGGGGATGAATGGTTATGAAAACCAACACCCCAATAAAAGAAAACGGTTCTCTCGATCCCAAAGGACCAAGCCCCAGACCCAGTTCAATATACACATCAGATCTTACCCACAAATCACACTGTTGCCAATCCTTTAGAATCTAAAATCTAAAGGTTTATTCATAAAGGAAAAAAGGTAGAGATGAGAGCTAGAATTGGTTAAATGGAATCAATTACATTCAGTAATGGCAAAGTTCTTAGTTCAGGCTTGTAGCAGTGATGGCATAAACTGCAGGTTCAAATCAAGTCTCTGGAGTACATCCCCCGCTGGGATGGGTCATCAGTCCTTTGTGCAGAGCTTCAGTTTGTAGCAAAGTCCTCCAGAGGTAAGAAGCAGGATTGTAGACCAGATGGAGATGAGGCATCAGCCTTAGATAGGCTTTTCCAGGTGTAAGAACCTCTTTGTCCTTACTGTGGAAAATTACAGCAAAATGGAGTCTGGAGTCACATGGGCCAGTCCCTGCATACTTTGCTGAGTCACAAGGCGTGTCTGCCTTCTCTCCATGGGTCAGTTGTGTAGCTGATGGTCCTTAATGGGCCATCAAGCAAGCTGGGCAGAGCTAACACCAACTTGTCTGGGATGTTTCCCAGAAGCACAGCACCAACTTGAAATACAGACAGTATAGAGCCAATATACATAACTTCAACTAAAAATGACACATGCACACAGACAGCATAGTCATAACCAGCAACCCATAACCTGGTCTTAGACACCTTATTTGACCCCCTTTACCTAAGATTTGGTGCCACTACAGGACCTTGGTTGCAAACCATGTTCTATATGGTCCCAGTTTATACCAATAACGTCACACTCCCTCCCATAGCAGGGCCGCTACCCAGACACAAATGGCCACTTTGTTGATGATGTCACTGGGTGGTTGTGTAGCCCGTACAATTGTTACACCTATAAGATTACATATTCCGAAGCCCTTCACACCACTCGGGCTTATCTCTATACACCCATACAGTCTGTTCCCCAGTGTTCCCTTCCCAGCTATGATGCTGCAGAGCATTTACCCCCGTCCTCCTTCCCAGCCTTGCCTGTGTCCCTGTTCCTGTTCCCCCCACTTAATAAACATGATTCCAATTTCCCTTCCGCCTCCTGTTTGACCCCAGTTTATATAGTCATATTCTCAGCTACACCTAGCACGATTGATTGTACAGAAGAGAGAAACAATTAGAGAACCAGACAGATAAACAACAGAAAAGTGAGGGCCATAAAGATAGAACAATACAGAAATGAGAGTTTCGCAGTCAGAGCCATTGATAAGTGATTTCTTGCCAGACAGGAAGCTGTCAAACTAAGTTTCTTTTATCCATCTTAAGATCTGTTTCTTTATCTGGTGGTGATGGGCATCATACAGACAAGATCGTCTTCCTAACAGCCTAATAGCACCTTATTTCAGTGTGACTGGTTTGGGATGAGAGGATGTGACCCTTCACTTCCCAGCTAATGGCTGCCCCTGCTGCTTAGCCAAAGTCCTTAGCCTAAGAAAAAGGCCTCAGCCTATCCTAGTGAGAGAAGACCCATACACAGGCAGACTGAGATTTTAAAGTGCTCTCAGATGAGCTCCAGACCAACAAGTATGCACAGCAATTATTCAGCCAGTATTTTAGGAGAACTGCAATGTTAGAGAGAATCATGAACTGCTCAGAGACAATTAATGCAGAGAAGCAGCAAAATCCATCAAACATATAAGTGGTTATGACTTATTTACTTGGTCTTCAAAGAGAACAAAAAGGCCTTGAGTCTCCTCCCTGTCATTAACCTCCTGCTCAGCCAATCAGGATAGAGACTGAGGATGGGAGGCTGAGGGGTCTCACCAGAAAGCTCAAAGGATGGCCCAGGTCACTGGCGGGGATCACTGCCCCAGCACTCCTGCAGCTCCACAGTTTTGGGTGGACCTCCCACAGTGAGAGCTGCCGAGCACTCCCCCGCAACACACACACACACACACACACACACACACACACACACACACACACACACACACCCACCCTCTCCTGGTGGGGTCGGGCAGGGCAGCGTCTGTGGTTTACATTCTGCATTGCCTGGTGCTGAGCCATTGCACAATCCCCAGTCACGCCGCACAGCACACCTCAAGAGGCGGTGGGGGGGCCAAGCAGATGATCCAGCACGAGGGGGGAGAGGAAATGTGGCTGGGGGGAGGAAAGGTCTTGGGCTGCACTGGGGGAGTGCAGAGCAGGGGTGACCCCAGAAACCTGCAGCAAAGGGATGGACAGGTGGGCTGGGTGGATAGAGGAGGCAGTGAGCCTAAAAGGGGAGTGGGGTCTAATGGTCAGAGCAGGGTGGGGGTTGTGTTCTATCCCTAGCTCTGGGAGCTGAGTGGGGTCTAGAGGTGAGAGCGGGGGACTGGGAGCCAGGACTCCTGGGTTCCATAGTGGCAACTGTTTTTCCTGTGTCTCCCTCCCTAGAGATCCCTGCCCAGCCCCCTAGCAGAATCTGACTGGGGGAGGGGGTTGCCCTGCCACTCCAGACTCGTGATTAGAACCCCTCCTCCCACGGGCTCTGCCATCACGGAATCTCCCTCCCACGTCAGAAAGTAGGAGCCCTTCCCCCCATGAGGAGGAAGCTAGTGAGTTTCTTGGGGTCTCTGGCAGAGGTGACAGCACCCACCAGACACCTACTGAGGGCAGCAAGGAGACCCCCCTACACACCCCCTGCTACGAGGGGCTGCGGGGTGCCCAGCCAGGGTCAGGAGGTGAGATGGGGTCGCAGTGGCAGGAAGGGGGCAGAGCTGGGGGTGGTGCCAGGTCGTTGCTGGCTACACAGGAAAACCACACTGCTCCATTACGTATTTCCCAAGGTTATGGCTGAATACAGGGTTTGGAATGACTTCAGGGAAATATTTTGTTTCCAAACAGACTCCATATACCAAATGATGGTGCTAATATGCTCCCCCTGAAGCCTCCCCCATGACTCCAGGATCCCAGCATCTTCCTAATTTGTAGGGTAGTTCTCCTCCCAGGCTCGTGCGAAGGCGGGAAGCACCACCAGCCCCATTTCCTGCATGGGAGAACTGAGGCCCAGAGAGGCTGAGTGATGTGCCCAAGGACACTCAGAAGTCTGTGGCAGAGCAAAGCATGTTTATGCCTCCCCCGTCCCGGGTCTGGCCTGCTCCTGGGTCACTGGGTGGTGCAGGGGCGGGAGCTTGGGGGAAGGGGCAATGTGAGGGCAGAGGAGGGGTGTATTGGGGAGGGGCAGTGCGGGAGTGGGGATTCGGGGGAAGGGGCCGTGTGCGGGGGGGGCTTTGGTGGATGGGACTGGTGTTGTGTGGCTGGGCCCGGGGGGGCTGGGGCAGCGTGTGGGCTGGACCTCTGGGGCTGGGGCTGGGCTTTGGGGGAACGGGCAGAGCGAGGGGGGGCTCGGGGATGAGGAGGGTTAATTCAGTTCAGTGGCAGCTTTGTCTGTGGGTGACACTGTTACTGCAGGGGGTGTTCAAAGCCGGGCTCGCCCGAGGGAGGAGGAAGGGGGGGATGGCTGAGGAGGGACAGCGGGAGTGAGGGGCGCTGACCAGTAGCCGGGTACAAGGCTCCTCAGACACGCACAGAAACCAGCTCACCCCGGGGGGGGGGGTTAGAGCCCCAGCAAACAAGGGGCGCTGGGACCATCCCCGCGGTGCAGACACAGGTGTAAAGTCACCGGACGGAGACAGACCCAGCACTCACCTGCCCCGCACAGACCTGCCCCCCCCCGCCAGGTTTGGGGGGCGGGAGCTTCGGCGGCCCCGGTCCTCGCCCCTCCCCCCGCCCCGCTCAGCTGCTCTGTGCAGGGGGCGAAGCAGCGCGGCACGTTCCTACGCGGGGCAGGTCAATACACTGCACGGGGGTGGGGGGGGGAGAGGTGTCAGGTTGACCCAGGGACCCGCCCTTCCCTGGGCTCGAGAGGACGGGGCGCCCGGGGCAGGCTGGGAGTTGTAGTTCCTGGCTCTTCTCAGAGCGGCAGGGACGGCCTGGTTGCTCAGACAACGCGCCCCTCCCAGTGCACACTGGGTAGTGTAGTTCTCCCTCTCGCAGGCGGCCTCTAGTGGAGGAGGGGCCCTATCCCGTCACTTCGCCGCGCCCCTCCCCGCTCCCTGATTGGCGGAGAGAGCGCGGGACAGAGACTCGGCGCGAGGGGTAATGCCCCGCTTCCTCGCCCGAGGCCGCGCCCGCCCCGCCGCCCGGCGCGCGCTGCGGCCGTTGGGATTCGAATCCCGCCGCGCCAGGGGCGGCCCCAGCCCCGGGAGCCGCGGGGTTGCGCGGCTCAGTCCCGCGGGCGGCACCAGTGGGACTCCCGCCCGGCGCTGCTGGGGCTCAGCGGGGGCGCGGGCAGCCGGCGGCCGGGCGGGCAGGTCCGAGGAGCGCTGAGGCGGGACGGTGAGTGGCGGCTCGCACGGGCTGGGGCTCAGACCCCAGTGCCAGGCATCAGGCCCAGCCTGCCGCGCCCCTGCCCCGGGAGCCGGGCTGGGGCGGGGGCATAGGGCAGAGGCAGCGCGAGTGAAAGGGGCTTCACCCCGCGGGGCCTGGGGGCAGCAGCAGGTGGGGCAGGGGCTGAGCTGCCGGGAGCAGCCACGAGCGGCGGCCTGGGGCCGCGGGCCGGGCGAGGTCCCGTCCCATGTGCGCAGGGACCGAGGGGCAGAGTCAAGCTGTGCATTGTCCGGCAGTTCCGGGCTGCAGCCTCTCGCGCCCACGGGCACTTTGTGACCCTCAGAGCAGCCCCGGATCTGCCGTGGCCCTCCCCGAGGCCCTGCCCTGCTCACGCCGGCCTCCCTCCCCCACCCTCACTCACTGTCACCAGGCGGGGGGGGGGCAGGCTCTGGGCTGGGTTAACATGGGGGCAAATAAAATCAGGACATGTCCCTATGGGGAGGGGGTTTCAGTTGTTGCTAAAGGTGGGGGAAGCCCTCAGTCTCTGTCTGATTGTGTGTGTCTCTCTCTCCTCAGGAGATTGGCGTTGAGTTTCCTGGGTGAGACGCTGCTGATTCAGAAAAGGATTAGACATTTATATGGACCATATCATCCAAACTTCGCTGGTATACAAAATGTAGAAGGGATATAAATATAAATATTAATCCATAATTGTTTGATATTGTGTTTCTCAGACTTTCCTCTGAGGCAGCTGGGCCTGTGACTTGCCCTGAAAACTAGATCATTGGTGGGCCTTTATATTATGGGGCTGATCATTTTTTGTTTTATGGTAGTGTTTAGATGTGCCAACCAAAATTCAGGGTCCCATTACAAAACATAGTAAGAGATTGTCCCGTGCCTCAAATACAATCTAAACAAATAGACAAGATAGGCAAACAGTAGGATAAAGTATTATTAACCTCCATTTATAGATGGGGAACTGAGGCAGAGATGAAGGACCAGATTTTCAAAGATATTTAGGTGCTTAAGATGCAAACAGATGCTTAAAGGTGCTTTTGAAAATTGCACCAGCAGATTAGGTGCATAACACCCACTGATTTCAATAGGAGTTAGGCGCCAAACCTAACCTAAGCACGACTGGTCTATTTCCCATTCCAATTTTCACCAAAACCAATACGGTTCTGCTCACTGATGCCTAGAATATTCCTGGAATTTTGGAATTGCTTGGATGTGGTGTTCACAAGTTCATGTTACAAGCAGAGAAATGCTATCAAGTAGAGTGAAGAACTCACATTACCCAGTAAACAAGTTTTCAAATGTTTTTCTCATACAGATCACTTCTTCAGATAAAGAATATTTCTTCTCCCAACCCGCCCTGCCTCACACCTACAGTACCCCACAGCAACAAGAGAGCTTAGTGACATGAAAAGGTAATTTTAGGACAGGATTAAGGGCAGGGGTGCAAACCAAGTGGTTTAAAAGTGGTGGGTGCAGTCAGTCATTACATGATGATGTACACAGTCTGTGACATCACACTCCATTGCCAATGAAACAATAGTGACATCTCGTGCAGAGAAGTGTAAACAAGAAGCAGGCAGCATTATCTTCTGCAGATATAAACAACTTCTTTGTCTGAGTGATTGGCTGAATAAGATATTATATTACGCCCATAACATCACAGGCCATAGGTGGTCAAAACACCTGACTTTATGGTCACCGCTGTGGTGATGGCACTTCCATATCACTGCTACCTGATGGCCATAGATGGTCAGACCTTTTGGGATTTTTCCTTATATGCATATTCAGAGCCACAAGTAACAGGTGACCCATCTCAAGCGAGTAATATAGAGATTGTGTGACACACCAGCCAGCCTCTGCCTATAAAAGGCTGGAGCTGCAGCAGGGCCAGCTTTAGGCCAATTCAACCACCCTGAATCGGGCCCCGCCCCTAGAGGGCCCTGTGCCCAAGCCCCAGTACAGTGTACTGGCAAGAGCTGGTGCGCTGTACCGGGGTGGCCCGGCTGTAGGGATATTAAAGAAGGTTTATATTAAACATGGTTTATAAAAGAAATGATTTATTAATTTATTGTTAATTAATACTTTATAATGTAAGGTTTATGTTAGAAGTAAATTTGTGATTCCCAACATTTAGCCTCTAACCTGCAAGCCACCAGCTGTATCTGTGTGAAGCCTGCTCAAAGAGATACTTGGTATAAAACTTGTTAAGCTCAAAGAAATACTTTGTATAAAACTTGTTAAACATTAATTATCTCTAAGTAAGCCAAAACAGTAGCTGTTATAGTGTATAAATAGAGATCCCCACCCTCTGTAAGTTTTCATCTCACTTTATCTTTGCTTGTTAAAAGACAGGGAGGGTCACATAAATTGGTAACACCCCTAAAGGTAAAAAGACAGTGAACTAGATGTAATTAAGATAGAGAATGTATGTGAATGCATGCCTAGTTTAAACAATGAATGAATGGTTAGGAAGTTACCAGCCTGAAGAATTCAGTGTCGGCTGAAGAAGGTGTCAAGTGGGATCAAGCAGATGACCCCCACTACCTCAAAGGAAGGAAAAACAAGCATCTGACAGAATGGAGCCAGCCACGTGCTGATTGATTTAGCAACAGCAAAATGAACAGTCTCATGGACTGACATAGGAATAAATTCCTATCAAACTGGACTCTAAAGACTGAGGACTTTGAGGGCTTGGCTACACTTACAAATTTGCAGTGCTGCAGCAGGGTGTGAAAACACACCCTCTCCAGCGCTGCAAATTGAGGCGCTGCAAAGCGCCAGTGTGGTCAAAGCCCCAGCGCTGGGAGCGCGGCTCCCAGCGCTGTCCGTTATTCCCCACAGGGAGGTGGAGTATGGACAGCGCAGGGAGAGCTTTCTCCCAGCGCTGGTGCTTTGACTACACTTAGTGCTTCAAAGCGCTGCCGCGGCAGCACTACCACAGCAGCGCTTTGAAGTGCTAAGTGTAGCCACAGCCTGAGTCTATGGTTCTGCTGCCAGCCTCCAGGAGCATCAAATGCATCTGACACAGACTTGGCTCCATCCTCATGACCAAGATACCTGGCCAGTAACTTGGCATGAGCAATGTCTAGGCTGGTAACTATAACATCTGTACAGAACCTGAATGAATGATTGTGTGAATGAATATATGTGTGTGTGTGTGTGTGTGTGTGTGTGTATAAGGAATAAGTAGTGATAGAAATAAGTAGTAAAACAACGTTGTTTACTGTTGTCTTTTGTTTTGTTATGGTATTTACAATAAATGTGGCATCTTTGCCTTATCCCTCTTAATTAGATCCTGTTGGTTTTTATTATATTGGTATAACACGGCTTCCCCCGGGCGGGGGGTATTTAAAGGGCCTGGGGAGCTCTGGGGAAGTGGTGCAGCTTTGGCGGCTATTTAAAGGGCTGGGGCGGTAGAAGCAGGGGAGCCCTGGGCCCTTTAAATAGCCCCTGAGCCCGGCTGCTGCTGCTACCCTGGTGGGGAGGGAGGAAGAGGGGCAACCACCGTACAGGGTGGGCTGCACCCCCTGTCCGCAGCCAGCCCCTGTCCGCAGCCAGCCCCTGCCTGCACCAGCCCTGCCTGACCGGCCCGTCTCCAGCCAGCCCCGCATTCCCTGCCCTGCCTCCAGCCCCGGTCTCCAGCCAGCCCCGCACTCCCTGCCCTCAGCCAGCCTGTCTCCTGCCCACCCCTGCCGCACACCCTGTCCTGCCCGCACCAGCCCTGCACCCGTTGCCCTGCCTGCAGCCAGACCCTACCTCCAGTCAGCCCCTGCCCTGCCTCCAGCCAGCCCCATGTCCACTGATGCCCTGCAGTTCCCAGGGCAGTAACCCTGCACACCTGCTTCAGTGAGGGGAGCAGGAGCAGCTGGGACCCACACATGTGGGTGACCAGACAGTGTGAAAAATCAGGACAGGGAGGTGGGCGTAATAGGAGCCTATATAAGAAAAAATCCCCAAAATTGGGACTGTGCCTATAAAATCAGGACATCTGGTCACCTTAGCTGGACCATTTTTACAGTTCTTGGTAATAGCACCACAGTAGTTACAAAATTACCATTAGCGATAACAACAAATTCATTGCAAGGGTCCACCTACAATCATTTTTGTCATCATGCCACACCTTTGTCTCAATACCATTGGGGTTTGCGCTTTAGGTTAACCTGCATAGGCGGCAGGGTATAAACACCATCGGTGCCCGGGCACCAGGAATATTCAGGGGCCGGGTGCTCTGCTCCAGCAATATTTGGAGCTGGGTCTCTCCCCGGCCCTGCCTGGATAGGGCCCCGGCCCTACCCTGAGCCTCTCCAAAGCCCCAAACCTCCGCCCCAGCCAGATTTCCAAACAGTCACTAAATTGGTATGTAACTAGCTCACAAAACTGGGGTCGGCAAAATTCAGGGGGGTGTAGGGAAATCACTGACGGAACCACTGGATTCCCTGACATCTCCAGTTCGCTACCAGGCAGTTCTTGCCATTGGACATCTGAGGTAGGCTATTTTCTGCCATATTTCCTGGCACTGTGATGCCTTCTTATTTGTTAATTCATGAAAGTCAGGTTGGGAGCAGTCTAATGCCTGCAGGGTTTGGCTCACCAGGGCCGCCCGGGGGGAAGCAAATGGGGCAATTTGCCCCAGGTCCCGGGCCCTGCAGGGGCCCACGAGAGTTTTTTCAGAGCCCCTGGAGTGGGGTCCTTCACTCCAGGGGCCCTGGAAAACTCTCACGGGGGTCCAGTCTTCGGCAGCAATTTGGCGGTGGGGGGAACTTTCGCCCCGGGACCCACCGCCGAAGTGCTGGGCCTTCGGCGGCAATTCCCCGTGCCGAAGACCCCAGGCCCCCTGAATCCTCTGGGTGGCCCTGTGGCTCACATGCTGCTCACCAGCAGGACTTCAGTTCTTAAGGATTTGAATGTGTCCATTTGGGGTTGTGCTCGAAAGACACAAGATTGGAGGTTGTGGAGCATGCAGTACAATGGAGCAGAGTTCAGATGGGGAGGGAGGTGTCTGGCTAGCTGGCAGGGGGGAGAAAGCTTGTGGGTTTCTCTAAAAGGAGATTTGAAGTTTTAGCTTTACTTCTAGAGGAGCCAATACTTAATAGAGGTGCAAAGTGAAGGGTTGTTTGCACTTGGGGTTCTAGATTGGGACAATCTCTAGTCATTGGACCCATTTCTTTTACTTGGAGGTGGTACTGAGTCTAATACATGACTTTTCTCTCTATCTTTCTTCTGCCAGCAAGCTCAAACCATCTCTGACCGTGGAGGAAAACTGTGAGCTCCTTGGTCAGTGCTTCAAAAGTTTATTTCCTTCCTCCCTTGGAGAAGATGAAAGAGGAAGACGGGACAGCAAAGGATGCTCTGCATATACAAGTACGTGACAACAGTTCTCCTCCGGCACCATCCACTGTATTTCTGCCCAGCAGGCACTGGGTGATGGCAGTCACACATGGCCTCTCTGGCAAGGTTATGGTTAGCTTTCCCAGCCCACACACACAAATGATCTGTGCTGAGCCTCACTCCTTCTTTTCTGGTTTCAGTCACTCTACATGAGGTCCTTGGAAGCCCTTGGCAAGCTAGTGGTTGTTATATCCTTGGGGCAGCCGGTTTAGGAAGCAATCACTTGAGGCCAGAGAGCAGACAGCTTACAAAACTGCCATTTTATTTACAGATACAGAGAGCTCACTCAGCCGGCTGAAACCGGCTGAGCTATCCCCATTATTCTAACTCAGTTGCCATAGTAACAAAACCATGACAACCAAAAACACAACAGTAGAGACTTTGCTGGAGGAAGAACCAGCCGAGACTGGTTCCAGGAAATGTCTGATGTGAGGAGACCATTGAACCGTGGTGGAGATTGTTTCTTGTGTTACAGCAGGGAAGAGTCAGAGATTTAGGGGGTCAAGCTTCAGTTGTGGAGGAATTTTCAACAATGGAGTGAATTTTAGGAGAAAGCACCCAATTCTTCCTGGGATAAGCGGGCATGTGCCCCACTGAAATCCACGGAAGCTATGCCATTTTATGCCAGGGCTGGATTGGGACCAAGTTCTTACAATGTCGTTGACACTACTTGGAGCGGCAAGAAAATCACCACTGCAGTAGCCAAATCGAAGAGAACCAGTTGAAACTAATCACTTCTTCTAAGAGAAATTCATGAATATTGAGTTAAGCCCTGTGTATGGAAACTCATTCAGAGGAAACTTCCTGTTCCTCAGACATGAACAGAATATTGTGAAGGGCTGAGGGGTGGGAGTTTGATGCACGTTCAGTATAAAAATGAAGTTATAAAAGGAGCTGGGCTGGGGGGACTTCTCTGCTCTTATTCAAATTAATAAAAAGAAATGCTCCTCTCTGTCATTTTGCCAATCAATGTGGGAGAAGTTGCCCAGGAAATAGACCACAGCAGCAGACATCAAACAGCATGCAATGTGCTAGACAGCTCCCATCAGACAGTCTACAGCAGACATCACATACACGGGCCCAGATTCATCTCTCATGTAACTCCTTTGGCTTCAATCACCAGAGGTGAATCTGGCCCTGGGACTTGTATATCTAAGGGGCTCTTCCATTAGACATGTAATTCCTTTGCTACATGGAGGTCAGATGCTTTGGAGAGGGATTTTAGTGACAATTAAACCTGTTTAAGAGGAACTTTTGGGAGGGATTTTCTGGTACTAACTCTGTCCATTCCCCTGCTCTACCAACAGCTCCTCAGGACATGATTCAGTTCGGGGAAGGAGTGGGAGAGAGAACGGGCCTTGCAGGCCAGCACCCAGCTGCAGACTGCCTATCAAGAGGTAGTTCATAGCACAGTGAGTATAGCCTTACTCTTCCTTGAGCTGACTTCCCTGCTTACATCAGATCCGACACTCAACACAAATGCATGAAAAACTCTTCCAGGACAGCAGCTGGGATCTCAAGGTGACTAACATCCCTCTGCTTCCGTGAGTGAGAGGTTTACACAACAATGCTGTGACCACACTGCGGGCAGACTGCAAGAAGTAGAGGGAGACAACCACCAAACTGATGGCTTATTCTATCATTAGATTCACCAAGTCGACAACAAAAGAGCTTCCACCGTAGTTAACAAGATGCCTAACATGGTCCCCTTTTTGGCATTCCAGACCTTGGCTCCCATCTAAACATCTCTGTCTTGCAAGAGGGGGGAGGGATAGCTCAGTGGTTTGAGCAGTGCCCTGCTAAACCCCAGGTTGTGAGTTCAGTCTTTGAGGGGCCATTTAGGGAACTGGGGTAAAAATCTGTCTGGGGATTGGTCCTGCTTTGAGCCAGGGGTTGGACTAGATACCTCCTGAGGTCCTTTCTAACCCTGATATTCTATGTCTAATATAGTGAGTGGTTACTGGAAACCTGATTCACCATATGTAGGGTTCACTGATCATAAAGGCCCAGATGCTTATCCCCAGGTCAATGTGAATCTCAGGTCTTCCCCAAATATCACGCTGTCAGCCAATCCTTAACTAAATCTAAGATTTATTGTTAAAAGAAAGAAGAGTTACAAATGGTTAAAAGATCAATATCCAGACAAGTGACTTTCCATGTTCATAGTTCAGGATCACAACAGTGATGGAATAAACTGCTGGTTTGTAAAAGTCTCTCTGGAATCATCCCAACAGATCAGAATCCAAAGGCAGCTTAGATGTAAAGTCTGTTAGTTTTTCCAGGCATTTTCCAGGTTCTTCCAAATGATTATTTGGAAGATCTCTGTCCTATGGCTTACACTGTCCCTGTTCAACATTGAAGCAGTCTAGAGATGATAGGATCAGGCCCGAGCCTTCTCTTTTATAGCTATTCTACCAGGCTGACAAGCCTACCTCACAGAAATTGTCACAGAAGGCCCTTCCCCCAATGCGGATGGCCTGTTGTACTTTGCTTTGAAGATAATCTTCTATTTCCTGTGCATACCCAGTAAACTAGTTACATTCATTCACATAAGGTAATTAGCCGTTCTTCCATTATAACACAGATAGTTAAGCTGAAGATAATGTAGAAATGATTGGTTTCTGAAGTGTCTTACATCTTTGATTTTAAGGCTAACTGAACACCTTGCACACATAATTAAGGCAATTAAGCCACGAAAGGGAATTAGCATCTACAAGCTAATTTAGTTACATTGTGAAACTTCTAACCCGGTATAGATAACCACAGACAAATACACTTAGCATCTATTGTTCATTTTGAATGAGTTGATGATTGCTAGTCTAATACATCTCTTTGAAATTCACATGCACGTGAACTGTCTTGACACAGTAGAAGTGCCTCTTGTTAAGTTATTATGGGTCATACACAGGTTGACTGGTCTGCCAGTGTCACAAATGCATTCTTGGTTCTTATGCTCCCAGGATGCTAAAGCTGAATTTCTATGTAATCAGCTAAGAACATAAACCATAAGAGTGGCTATCCTGGATCCCCAGAAGAATGGTTCATCTACCCAGTATCCTGTCTTCTGACAGTGGTGGGTGCCAGATGCATCAGAGGGAATGAACAGAACAAGGCAATTGTCAAGTGAACCATCCCCTGCTGCACAGTCCCAGCCCCGGCATCTGGCAGTCAGAGGTTTAGAGACATCCAGATCATAGGGTTGCATCCCTGACCATGTTAGCTAGTAGCCAGAGATGGACCTATCCTCCGTGAACTCATCTCATTCTTTTTTGAACCCAGTTATACTTTTGGCCTTCACAATCTCTCCGTGGCAATGAGTACCACAGGTTGACTGCATTGTGTGAAGAAATGCTTCCTTGTTTTTGTTTTAAACCTGCTGCCTATTAATTTCATTGGGTGACCCCTTGTTCCTGTGATATGTGAAGGGCTAAATAACACTTCCTTATTGACTTTCTCTACACCAATCAAGATTTGATAGATCTCTATCATAGTCCCTCTTAGTCGTCTCTTTCCTAGCTGAAAAGGCCCTGTCTTTTAATCTCTCCTTATATGAGAAGTTGTCCCATATGCCTAATAATTTTGTTACTCTTCTCTGTATTTCTTCCAGTTCTAACATATCTTTTTTGAGGTGAGATGAGCAAAACTGCATGCAGTATTCAAGGTGTGGAGGTACTGTAGATTTCTATAGTGGCATAATGATATTTACTGCCCAAGGCCGGCTCTACAGTTTTTGCCGCCCCAAGCAGCCGGCTGAAATAAAATAACTACTTGGTGTGAATTCATTTCCTGAGCTCTAGTGAAGTGACATTAATGTATTCTCCAAGTTCATCTTTAAAAATCTGGCTTGCTAATGCTCAGGAAAATTTGGAGTCTGAAAATAAATACTAGTCCAAGGTACTGATCAGAAATGGTTAGATCATTTGCATTTATTAATTTGTTGCTGCTGGATGGATTCAGGCTGCTAAGGGTTACATTTTCACATTGCATCAGCTGAGAGCAGGGGCGCTCTAGAAAGTAGGCTGCCCCAAGCAGCGCGGAGCGCTGCGCCGCCCTTCCCGGTCCCGCGGCGGGTCCTCTTCCAGCGGCTCGGTTGAGCTCCTGCCGGCATGCCTGCGGCAGGTCCACCTGAGCCCGGGACGAGCGGACCTGCCGCAGTCATGCCTGCGCGGAGCTCAACCGAGCCGCGGGAAGACGGGACCCGCCGCAGTCATGCCTGCGGCAGGTCCGCTGTCTCCGGCCCGTGGACCTGCCGCAGGCATGCCGGGCGGGAGCTCAACCGGAGCCAAATGCCGCCCCCCCAGGAAACGGCTGCCCCAAGCGCCTGCTTGGCGCCCTGGTGTCTAGAGCCGCCCCTGGCTGAGAGAGTTGGTGCCATTTGGTATATTTTGAGAAGGTGCCCTTTATCCAAAAGGTAACAGCAGATTTCCTCGTTGCTTTTTAACTTTATGCAGAACCTGGTGACTTTTCATTTAGGCTTATGATGGAACTAATAGAGCATCAAGCTTATCTTAGCAGTGTATTTGCTTTGATGGACCTTGTAGTTTGCACTAATGCATTTTATGCCAATGTTGGCAGTTGAACACAGTGACAGCAAAGGTTAGAGTTTTTGTTATAGCACTTGATGTTAACTCTAGGAACAGCCCAATCCTGGCACTAAAAGATTAAGAGATGATAGTACAATAACTTGTGAATTTTAAATGAGATCAAAACCAGTTGCTGTCACCATTTCTTCCCGGTGTGTTCTTGCATGGAGGTCTATCCAGTGTGGAAACCTCCTGGACATTCCCTTCATGTTGTTTTCATTTGTGCTGTGGTAACAGTGAATGAGAAGAAGCAGACATGGAAGAGTGGCACTGGTCAGAGGTCTAACCAAGCCGCACACCTACTTTCTCATTTATTGTTCTGGTTGGATCACTACCCATGCTGGGTTTGAACATACAGTCCATATGTTCAAAGCCTCCTACGTGGATCTGTGCATTATTGTGTGAAAAGTTTTTCTCAGTCTTTTGACTTTATCCAACCAGAATCTCATATTCAGCTCGAATTGTTTGCTGAATGTTGAGTCTCTAAAGTGCAGTTCCAGTCAGGAAAGTGACTCTGTAAAATAGAGAATGTCAGCGTCTTTTACTGATTCTATTTCTCTTTCAGTGGCTTCTATGTCACACTTGCTCAAAACCATTTTTAACTTTCAGCACTGTAAGTTCATCTAGGGATCTCAGAATCAAGCCCAAGTGTGTTCTCCTTCATGTATCCTCACCAGGCAATTTTGTCAGTGAGGCATGAAGCAGACTAGAATATAGCTCACTGTCGCACAGCTGTGTTGGCTCTACAGTAAAAATGTCAGTACATGAAGCAAATGATGACTCTGAAGACCCAAGGAGAGTACCGGTGGGCCATTTTACAGAGCCATTTTTCTGAGCACAGTCCTGTTGCAAGCCTTAACTATGAACATTTGTTAGTCTTTGTAGCAATGTGCAGTGCTGCAGACATAGCAGAGTGAACACAGGGATAGTTACAATGACCAAGAAAGCTCTTAGGAAAGATTGGATTTGCAGGGCAGTGTACAGACCTTTCCTCTCTTCCCTTGTGCTCAGTTAGATTTACTAGATTAATTTGCAAATAATCCAGTTAACTTTGTTTAAAAATGTGAACTGCATCTTGAACGACAGTCAAATTACATTGCATACATTGAGAGATTCAGTCTCAAGACATCCCTAGGTTTACCACGCTGTGAGCAGCATTGCATTGAGACCTTTGAAAAGGAATTAAGAAATCAATCTCTTTCTCCACATCAGTATGATCCCGAGCTTTCGTCACGGCAGTTTGGGGTTGAGCTCTCCTGACTGACCAATGAGGAGCGAGCGGTGCCACTGGTGGTGGAGAAGCTCATAAACTACATTGAAATGCATGGATTGTACACCGAGGGCATTTACAGGAAGGCAGGCTCAACCAATAAGATAAAGGAGCTCCGACAGGGTCTTGATACAGGTAAGATGAAAAGAGAGAGTCTCAGAGGGGAGCAAAAGGGACAGCCGAGAACCTCTGTGAACAGGGAATTCATGTCATCTAAAGGGGGCCAGAGCAAAGGAACCGTTTTCCCTTCCCCCACCGTAGACTCTGGCTTTTGGTACCATGAAACTACAGACATTTCTCTAATACCAGCCTTCACCAAAAGTCTGCACTGTGTTAGAGCCCTCCTGTCTTGTGGAACTGTTTAATTCTTCCTTGTTTTATTCCTCCTCTTGTGCACAAGTGTGCAAAAAAGAAATTGGGAGAAAAAGCTTCATTAGCCAGGCTTCATATTTATCAACATCACCTAGACTTCCAAAGTGCTTTACAAACTCTCTCTAAAGACTTTCACCCCTGGAAAACTGGCTCCTTTCACGACAAGAATTTTAACATGGTCATATTAAAAAAGTAGGTGCCAAGGTTGTGCACTGTGTGATCTGAGGTTGCTACAGTATTGATACCTGTTTTTCTATGCAGTGTTGTTGTAGCTCTGCTCACTGTAGAAGAGCCTGAGACATAAGCCCTTGTATCAGAGGCCTGAGGGCTGGGCTAAAGTAGCGGTCAAAACTTTGCTGATATAAAACAAAATCCGTCTGTGAGCTAGAGGCAGGCCCTTCTCACAGAATCTGGCAAGAACAGGGCTGATATTGCAGAAACACACGTTGCTGAGTGCTAAGCACAAAACACACACACACAGACACATTCCAGAAGGGTGGTACCAGAACACCCCATACCAAGAATGGTACAAACACATTCCCCAAAGACAACAGGAACCTATTGACCCTGCCTAAAGATATGGTCAGGATGACAATATGATGGATAGAAATGTACAAGGTGGTGGGTTGTGATATCAGAGGATGTCAACTATCAGAGGAGCAATATGTAACTTGTTTGTATCTCTGTATAAAAATGTATCTTGGGGCAGTGTCTTTATCTAGCCTAGGGAGGAACGGAAAGTCCCGCCATTTGCTGAGCTGGTCCATTGTTATGGGTATACATGTATTAGTGCAGGATACTAGTACTGTGCTTCATCAAAATAAGCCTGGCTGGGTGCCTTCATTCCTTAATGGATCTTGTGGTCATTGGGCGGTTCGCTCGAGGTGTGCCATGTCAGTTGTCTGTGCCAGGCTGGGGTGGCACACAGAGGGAACACACACAGGCAGCCGAACATCTGACCACACCCATGATAGTGGAGAGACGGTGAGTGAGGTAATAGCTTCTGTAGGACTGACGTCTGTTGGCAAGAGACAAGCTTTCGAGCTACACAGAGCTCTTCCTCAGGACCTCTCTCACCCACAGAAGTTGGTCCAACAGCAGTGGTTAGGTCATCGCCAGTGCTAGGACTGACAGGAAAACACTGGCTTGTTTACTGGATCAAAACTGATCATTTGCTTTTTCTTTGGTTTCTTTTCCACTCCCTCCACTCACTTGCCTCGGTGAACAGATATTGACAATGTGAATCTAGATGACTACAATATTCATGTCATTGCCAGTGTGTTCAAACGGTGGCTG
Organism: Mauremys reevesii; assembly: GCF_016161935.1. NCBI lineage: Eukaryota > Metazoa > Chordata > Testudines > Geoemydidae > Mauremys > Mauremys reevesii. The sequence goes on from NC_052639.1 coordinate 16,864,302, forward strand.
AGAGATTTGCCCAATCCCCTCATGACCTTCGAACTCTACGAGGAATTTCTGCGAGCTATGGGTAAGGAAGGTCCATACAAATCCTATACAATCACACACAAAACCCAAGACAGGGAAGGTACAATTAGCTGCAGGTACCAAACCCAGTTTCTGCTTGCCCAGAACAAGCAGTCTTTTTTTACTTTAGTTTTATCATCACCATTGTCATGACAAGCAGCAAGCAAGTAGATTGTGTGCTTGTACGATTGTACAAGCGCCAATTGTATGGAGTGTTTGAATCCAAAAAGTCATTTTGGTGATCTGTCATCTTTTATGACGTAACTGGCAAGACAGTGCTGGAGCCTCTCCCATCTGGCTCCCTCTTAGAGCCTTTTCCCACTGCCGGGGTCTTTCCTGCAACAGGGAAAGACTCCATCGGGGGTGATGACACTGCTAAAAATAGGCAGTGTAGGTGGGAGCCACGTAGGTGATGCTTAATTTGTGCCAAGGCTTGCCAGGGCTGAGCTCCGGCACATCTGCTCCAGCAGCTCTCTGCTGTTGAAGTCTTTCCTTGCAGCCTCCTTCTGCCAGAGCCTTTCATTGACGTGTAGGTAGGCACTGCAATGTGGACACAGCCTGCTTTTCACTGTGCCATGTAGCCACAGACAGCACTGTGACACAAACTAATCCCTTACACTGTTATAGTAGTCAAAGCCTTTGCCGTTCAGAGCCCTGGTACCACTGGGCTTGCTGTGTGAAAGTTTAAAAAAAAAAAAAAAGCTTGAGCCCCGGCACCTCTTTCGTTACAAATTAAGCAGTGTGTGTAGGGTATATCCCCACAGCCTTCATGCATGTCTTTACTCACCTAAGCAGTGCCTCGCCATCTACATTGCTATTTCTGCCCGTGCTAGAGTGGTATGTAGCATATGATTTTGATGGTGAGCAGAGCAGAGTGTGCAGCATAGACGTGCCCCAGGAGACATAGTTATTATTCAGCTCCCAACTCTTTTGGAATCTGTTTAAAAGAAATCAGTGTCTTATGCTCATGTTTTTTGCATAGGATACTGCTACCCGAGGACCTGCAAAGGGGGCCTGCTTGTATAGGCAGGAGAGGAGGGAGTTGTCATCCCTGTCTCTGTGCACTAGCCTCCTGCACAGCTCCCTGTACTGGGCCATTCACACCACCTTCACAAGTAAAGATGGCAGAAGACAGCATGGGGAAGTTGCCTGTAATATGTGTAACTGTGTGTGCTCTCCAGGCCTGCAGGAGAGGAAGGAGACCATCCGAGGCGTGTACTCTGTCATTGATCAGCTCTCTCGCACCCACCTCAGTACCCTGGAACGCCTCATCTTTCACCTTGTGAGGTAATGGCAGACCACAGCGTGGGATCGTCATACTGCAGCCACTCTTTCTCTTCTCCTTCCTCACTAGGGGCCTGATTCTGATACACTTACTCCCCATGAGTACCACCGTACTCCATGAGTAGTTCCACTGGAACAAGGTACTGTTCTCCGTGAGTAAGAGTACCTGAACACGGGCCTATGTGATCCAAGTACTTTTGTCGGGAAAAAGGGAGTGAAACTTTGCAAGGGAGTGCTTTAAATTCTGAAATGGCTTTAACGCTCTGGACCCAAGGGCTCTTTTTCCAGACAATGCTCTCATTGACAGCTAATGCCAATAATGTTCTTCTTTCGTAATAGCAACAAATGTTTCAGACTTGCTGAGAAGACAACCACTGTAGGTCTCAGCTGGTTACAAACACATGGTTCCATGCCATAGACAGGGGTGAGCTGCAGCCGGTTCGCACCGGATTGCGCGAACCGGTTGTTAAATTTAGAAGCCCTTTTAGAACCGGTCGTTCCCAGTGGGACAAACTGGTTCTAAAAGGGCATTTAAATTTAACAAGTGCTCCCTGCTGCCCGGCCCGGCTCACCTCAGCTCTGCCTCCACCTCCTGCCATGAATGTTCCTTCTTGCTTCTCCTCCCACCCTGCTTCCCGTGAATAAGCTGTTAGCGCGGGAAGCCTGGGAGGGCTGAGAAGCAAGCAGGCTTCCCGGTCCAGGAAGACGACGCTGAGGTAGGAAACCAGGAGGGCCGTGTGCCCCGCCGGTCTCAGCCCCGTCCTGACCACGGCCCCTGTCCCCGGGTCCCCGCCCGGCCCCGACCCTCCACGGCCAGCAGGTCCCAGCCGCGGCACCCCCTCCGGCCCGCGTTCCTCCCGGCTGCCTGGCTCAGGCTCGGGCTCGAGCGCCCTGCCCGGCCCCACGTTCCTCCCGGCCACCCGGCTCAGGCTCGGGCACCCTGCCCGGCCCCGCGTTCCTCCCGGCCGCCCGGCTCGGGCCTCGGCTCGGGCTCGGGCTCCCGCTGCTGCGCCTGGCTGGCCCGCGTCCCTCCCAGGTCGGGGCTGGGGAGTTCGGGGTGGGGAGTGGATAGGGTTTGGGAGGTGTTAGAGGGTAGGGAACAGGGAGGGGGTGGACGGGGCAGGGGTCCCTGGGTCGGGAGGCATGATTCCTCCTGGGGTGAGGAGGGAACCGGTTGTTATGATTTTGCCAGCTCATCACTAGCCATAGACCTAACCCACTGAGGAGTGCAGTAAGATTGCAGTGGATCACAGTACTGCCATGTATTGCACCCTTTAGTTTGAACATTGAGGGTCTAGGGATCATGTGTGATGCTTTTGCATGAGCTTAGACAATATCTAGTTCAGGCTATAGTCACTGTGTTACAATCTGCGAAGTTTCCTGCCATCTACATGCATTTAGACACATCTGTGCTCTGTTTCTAAGGCATAGCTTAATGATGGCTAAGTGAGTTGCTTGCTACTGTAATAAATATGCACTGTATCTATTCCTTTTTGGAAAATAGGTTAAGTAGGTCAAAACAAAAGATTTCCTAAAGAGTGTCATGGCATGTTGCGTGGTTCACTCAGTATCCATTGTCTTACCTTTTGCCCTTGTCTGGTATAATATTTACATCCTGTTGGTCTAGTTCTTTACCAGATACAACAAATTGAAGCTCTTCACTTCAAAGCTATATAATATTGTGGAAAATCTTCCCTGGCAATGACCTCCAGATCTCATGTGCATGTACAGCCCTCCTCTCCCTGCCCTGCTCTGAATTTGTATTTTGTCCTCTTTCTGTTTCTCTACAGGGTATTTCCTGCCAGTGTTATGTGAATTGGAGCTACCTTTAACCCTTGCTGCTTTGTTGTTTATTGTTTAGGATTGCCCTGCAGGAAGAGACCAATCGAATGTCAGCTAATGCCCTGGCCATTGTGTTTGCTCCCTGTATTCTCCGCTGTCCTGACACAACTGACCCACTGCAGAGCGTTCAGGACATCAGTAAAACAACCACGTAAGAATATAGCATTACAACTTCCAGGGTAAATCCTGTAATGAGGTCATGTCAGGACAGTCAAATGATCACTGAGTAATGCACTTTAATGTGCTGTAGAATGACAGCTACAAACACATCACTGGTTTGCAAATGAATTGCCTTAATGAAATACTGTCTATTCTATCAGTAACTAGCAGCTGCTAAAGTTAAACCTTTTAAAAACTGCAGGATTGGATAACCTGCACCCAGGAGTTTTAAAGAACGGGACAGTGAGCTCTCTCCGCCATTGATGTTGATATTTAACAAATCCTGGAGTAATGGGGAAGTTCCAGAGGACTGTACAAAAAGCTAATGTGCCAGTATCTAAAAAGGATTAACAGGATGATCTGGGTAACTACAGGCCAGTTAGCTCAATATCAGTCTCAGGCAAAATCATGGGAAAGCTGATGTGGAAGGTAATCAGTAAAGAATTGAAGGATGGCAGTGTAATTAGTGCCAGTCAACACAGTTTTTTATGGAAAATAGGTCTTGTCAAAATTGATTGGATGCCAGGTTTGGTTGGCAGAGGTAACCACGTTGACATCGTTGACTTAGATTCCAGTTGGGTCATCCTGATTAAAAAATTAACACTATACAGATTCAGTGCAGCAAATATTAAATGGATTGAAAATTGGCTAATTGATATCTCCAAAGTAATTGTAAATAGGGAATCATCATCCAGTGGGTGGGAAGGGTTTGTAATGGAGCCCCTCGGGGATGTTTTTGACTTCAACTGGAATTTTAAGAATAAACATGTTAGATTGTGAGAAGCTCAGATAATAGGGCACTGGGGGTTAGATAAGTACCTAGGATGGATAGTGGATGCAGGAATCATTTGATGAAATTCTATGCAGGAGACCAGACTACATGAACCTGCCTGGCCTTCAAATCTCTCCTAGAAGCAATTCTTCTGCCTACAGATGTGAAAATTACTTTGAATCACTCTTCTAAAGGTTCCTTGTAAGAAGAAGTCTCTTTGTAACTTGACTTATATAGGCCGCCTTGTATCATTACTGCTCTAAAAGGATTTCTTCCAGAAAACAATACTGATGGTATTAAACAAAATATCTGCCCCAGACACCTAATCACTGTCATTGCCCTGCAACTGCCTGTCCAGCTTGGATGCAAACAAGCACAAGTGTGTGTGTCTACAAATAGATATAGCTAGATAGCGCAGCATATCCGAAATGGCCATTCTTTCAGCCTTTCATTTGAACATGCTGTGCTTTCCTAACCTTGGTGGGTATTTGCCTTTCCAGGAAGGACCTGTTTCCCTGATGGAGCCCTTGGGGAGCCCTCCCTTTAGTCCTCTAGTTTAGCTCCCCTGCCTAGTACCATTTTGGGCATTTCAACCACACTGTTCGTTTCCAGCCCACGAAGCAAGAGAATTGGCGCAGCACTTAGGCGACATGGCCAGCTCAAACACAGCCAGAGTTTTATCCTCCCGTTTTACCACTTTCTTTTTTCCTTTTTGCAGCTGTGTGGAGTTGATTGTCGTAGAGCAGATGAATAAATACAGGGCTCGTCTCACGGACATCAACAGCCTGGAGTTTGCTGAGAACAAAGCAAAAAGCAGGCTGTCTTTGATCCGCAGATCAGTGGTAAGATTCGGGTGGAGGGTGGGAGGGGGCTGAGCTGGTAGTTCTGTTCCTGTGTCAGGAAAAAATGGAGCAGACCTTTCCTTTGTTTTAGGAGGACAAGTTTCTCCAGCCATGTCATTGATCGTAACTTCCTTTTATACATAAAATTCAAAGGAGAACCTCGTGTCCATGCAGCTATTGTGTATTTGCATAGTTTATTCAGTGTGTCTGTTGTAACTGAGAAGAATGTGCATGGTACTAAATTGAAAATCAGAGAATAATTTGGTACTGATAAGCCAGCCCTGTCCTTTCCTCTCCTTTTCACTCAGACTAATCTCCCCTAATCTTCTCCTGCCTATTACAGTCTCCTAGCCTCTTACACCTCCCAAAGCATCATATCCAGGGCCAACAGAGAGACTGAACCTCAGTCCTGCACTTGGCTCCTTGCGTTTCCTGAGCCACACATTTATACCAAAAAAAAAAAGGAGATGGGAATGGTGTCTGTCAAGAGTTCTAAAGGAGAGTGCCACAGAAACGTGGTCTCTGGATTTCACAGGCTCATTTGTACATTTTGGGGATATATTTTGCAAATTTGGACTAATTTATCCTGTGTTAATCAACTCTTTGCTGGCTCTGTTTATGACCTCCTCACTCCTGCACTCACGTCCCCTAATCCCACAGTGGCCTGCTGTCTGGTACTGCCCACTGTGTTAAAACCCTTCACTTGTTTCCCTCCTACATAACTTCAGGGGGAATCTGGGGTGAAGCTGCCCTTAACCAAGCCCTTGCTTTGACTCTCTGTGTGCAAGTCACTTCATTAGTACTGCCTTCAGCAGCGAGGACTGAACTGAGCTGCCTATAAAGGGTCACTTTCTTTTCCTCCACTGCCTTTCTGGGAGTTTGGAATACCAGCTCATTTAGCTTTCACACACCCAACTGGGTAGATGAATGAGAGGCAGAGTCTGGGAATTGAAGCGACCTGTGTCCCCCTTTGCTGTAAGCTGAATAAGCAACAGGCTGTCATCTGCTGTGTTCTGCTCATAGAATGAGAAAGAATGGCTGATTTATCACAGGACAGTCAACCCAGGTCTGTGCTGCTGAAAGGAAGAGCAGGCTCTCCATTTATAAGGATCCAGTATCCTCCCACCACCTCCAACACTGCCAGAGCCCGCCACTGCGCCCGGACCCCAGCATCTGGGTAAGTATCGGTCGCGATTCCTGCCCCCGTGCCCGGAGCCGGGCTGCGGTGGTCGGGGAGGGCTGCGGGGCCGGGCAGGGCGCCGCGGCTGGAGCCCGAGCCCGAGCCAGGTGGCCGGGGAGGGACGCGGGGCCAGCCAGGGTGCTGCAGCGGGAGCCCGAGCCTGAGCCGGGCGGCCGGGGAGGAACGCGGGGCCGGCCAGGGCGCCGGAGCCCGACCCCGAGACGGGCGGCCGGGGAGGAACGCGGGGCCGGGCAGGGTGCCCGAGCCCGCGCCGGGCGGCCGGGGAGGAACGCGGGGCCGGGCAGGGTGTTACCAAGGACCAGCGTTAGGGGAAACGGAGCCCTGGGCAAAACTTGTACTTTGGCAAAGTTCTTGGTTCAGGCTTGTAGCAGTGATGGAATAAATTGCAGTTTCAAATCAAGTCTCCGGAGTACATCCACAACTAGGATGGGCCATTCAGTCCTTTGTACAGAGCTTCAGTTTGTAGCCAAGTCCCTCCAGAGGTATGAAGCAGGACTGAAGACCAGATGGAGATGAGGCATCAGTCTTTTATAGTCTCTTGCCATGTGGTCTTTGCTTTCTTTGTCCCAAGGACACTCTATCCAGCACGCGACATAGAAAAACCTTAGAGTTCTGTCCATAGGCAGGTCCCTGCACACCTTGCTGAGCCACAAGGCATATCTGCCTTCTCTCAATGGGTCAGTTGTATAGCTGATGGTCCTTAATGGGCCATCAAGCAGGCTAGGCAGAGCTGACACCAATTTGTCTGGCTGGGGTGTTCCCCAGAAGCATAGCACAAGTTTGAAATACAGGCATCATAGAGCCAATATTTATAATGTCAACTACAAAAATGATACATATCTAGAGATAGCATAATTATAATCAGCCAATCATAACCTCTCCATAGACCCTTTATGTGACCACCTTTATACAATATTGGCTGCAAATATAGAACAGTGGTGGCAACGGTGATCTATACAGTTACAGATTATGTCAAGAACGTCACAGGAGGTGACATGGTATCAGTGAGACTGATACTGGAATACTGCCTCCAGTTTTGGTGTCCTCATTTGAAAAGATGGTGTGAAATTGGAGTTGAGGCAGCAAAGAGCCCCCAAATGTTCCGAGGGCTGGAGAAAAGTGCCTTCTAGTGAGCTATTGAAAGATCTCAACCTGTTTAGCTTCTCAAAAGAAGATTGAAAGGTGACTTCATTGAAACGTTGAAGTGCCTTAATGGAGAGAAAAGATTGGCTATTAAAGGGCTCTTTAATGTAGCAGAGAAAGGCATTAAAAAACCCAATGGCTGGAAGGTGGAAAGAGACAAATTCATATTACAATTAAGGCACAAATATTCAACAGTGAGGATGATTCACCACAGGAACAAGCTACCAAGGAAATTGGTGCATTCTCCATCTCGTGACGTCATTTCATGAAGACTAGATGCCTTTCTGGAATGTGTTTACCCCAAAAGTAGCTAGTGTGTCATACAGGAGGCCTGTGATATGCAGGGGTCAGATTAGATGCTCTAATGGTCTCTTCTGGCCATAAAGTCAACTAATTTCTGAAAAACTAAGTGTAGCATTGGGAGCAGCGTCTGATGTTTTCCTGTCTATCCGGCTTGCTTCCTAGAACGAATGCTCCTTGAGTGGGGTGATCCACAGGGAGTAGCTCAAACCTCCAAAGTGCCTGGCCAGAGGTAGGACATTAGCCCAGCAAGGGAGGGGTGTGGCAGTGACATCACAAAGGCCTTTTGCAGGACCTCAGACTATTGGTCAAAGGCGGTGGGGAGGTGGTGACCTCACAGAGAGATGCTGACATCAGCCAGGCAGGACAGGGGCGAGGGGCCAGGGAAACCTCAGAGACCCTGTGGCTTTGCTTCAGCAAGTCTCCTTCTCCAGGTCTCGGGTTCATGGACGTGAGCGCCAGGAGGAACCTCTCTTGAGTTTTCTCCTTCCCTTTTAGTGATTTTACTTGAAAACAGCCGACCCTATTTAGAAGGTAAGAGCCTCCTCGAGGTTTGAAACTGTTCAGTCTGATCCATCTGGTGACAGTTGAATTCATGGAAAAATTGATCTTAAGGAGGCAGAATTTTATTCCAAACCTGGGATCTTGTCCCTTAGAATCTCTGGGGACATTAGGGTTTGTCCTTTTTGTTTCACCTTTTCCTCCATCCATCCCTCCTTTCTCTTCCTCTCTTGCTTCTTTTCTCCTTTCTCCTGTTCCCCTCCTAACACCAGGAGAGGGTGTGTGTGTGTGTGTTGCGGGGGAGTGCTCGGCAGCTCTCACTGTGGGAGGTCCACCCCAAACTGTGGAGCTGCAGTAGTGCTGGGGCAGTGATCCCCGCCAGTGACCTGGGCCATCCTTTGAGCTCTCTGGTGAGACCCCTCAGCCTCCCCTCCTCAGTCTCTATCCTGATTGTCTGAGCAGGGGGTTAATGACAGGGAGGAGACTCAAGGCCTTTTTGTTCTCTTTTTTAAGACCAAGTAAATAAGTCATAACCACTTATATGTTTGATGGATTTTGCTGCTTCTCTGCATTAATGAGGCAAGTATGAAGCCTCATTCAAAGACCAGGGGTCACTATATTACTGCACAGTCAATCAATGCAGTCAATCAATGCGGTTGTAGATAAATCTCTGCATTATGCATTTTTGTATAACTTGTATATGACTTTGTATTGAACCTTGGTAATATGTTATAGCGGGCCCCTAAGGTAGTGTAATTAAGGTAAAAGAAAAGTGTCTTTTTGCTAGAAGTAGAATAAGATCTCCCCCCCCCACTTGGTAATCAACTGCCCTGTTGAATGAATGAGGTGTGACTGAGCAAGGCGTGGAGGGCAGTACCTCCAGACAGCTGCAATCCTTGGATAGGGGCTGGCAGCCCAACCAAGGACAATCAAGCTTGGCAAGTGGGCTGACTAGAGAAGAGCAGACATACTGATGGCCTCGGGGATAAGAAGCAAACACCTTCCTGTGGGAACAACCCCCAGCCCAGAGAAAAGCAGCTAGAAGGACCAGCAGACACAGTCACAGATTTTGAATCTGGGAGATTTGCCCCTCTCCATCCACCGACTCGCTGCTTGCCTCCTCACCCCCCCACCCCAAGTATAAAGCCTCATTCAAAGACCCAAGGAGTCACTATATTACTGCACAGAGCCCTCCCCCCCCCAACGAACTCTGCCCCTCACCTGCCTCAGGCTCTGCAAGGGAGTTTGGGTCGGGCAAGGAGGTCTGGGGTGCAGGCCCTGGGTTGGGGCAGGGGTTTGGGGTGTGGGATGGTTGAGAGGTTGGGCTCTGGAATGGAGTTTGGGTGCTGGGTGCAGGCTCCAGGCTGGGGCACAGGGTGGGGTGCAGGATGGGTGGAGGCAGGGGCGACTCTAGGCACCAGCAAAGCAAGCAGGTGCTTGGAGCAGCCCATTTGCAGGGGCGGCAGCCAGCAGGGATCCAGCCTGGGAGCTGAGAACCAACAGGGGGCCCTGGGAGCTGTAGTTCCTTGGTTAGCTCCCTGCCTATAGAGCCAGCTCTGGAGCAGGAAAAAAACTACATTTCTCAGCATTCCCTTGGCCGCTATCAACAGGAAAGGGAGGGGGAGGGAGTACGGTAGCTGAAACCTCAAGCCGCAGCTTGCTGTGAATGGAGAGCTCACTGCTAGAGCGGGGTGGCACTGTGAACACTGGACCTGGGCAGCTTTAGATACAGTACCAGGCACATAGAGGATTTTCACTTCTGAGCCATCGAAGCAGAAATTGACTTTTCCTTTCCAGATTTAGCTAATATTCAGAAAGGGAATCTAGCACCTGCCTTCCAGATTTGAACACCCTCAAAATTCAGGAGTGCTGAAGCTCAATTTGGGCAGCTGTTACTTCATTTCTCCCAAATCAAATATACTGATTCACTGTAGTTTGCTGTAGAAAAAGTAGGATAAACTTGAGCAAGAAATGCTTCCCAGTGGTTTTTAGGACTGGAATTGCTATTTTCAACAGCCATTGCCTTTGTTTGTTTGTTTTATAGTTTTATTTGTTTAAAAGGAAGACAGTGATATTGCATTGGCAAATTGCCCATAGAAACAAAGAATGGAACATAAGAATAATAAAGGCACCTCAACGTTTCCTCATTTCTGTAGGACAGTCTTATAATCTGCATCCAGATATCCTTTAATCACACAAGCTGGAAATTGTTCCATGTTACTGCAGTTCTGTAACCATATGGGAACCAATCCTGTCTGTGTTCTGTGCACATCCAAAATTCCTGCTGAATGACCCACTCTGGGAGCAAGTTACCAGTGACCCAGGGCTGGGGTGGAAGGAGGGTGCAAGTGGGCCGGGGGAGCCCAGAGCTGGGGCAGCACGGGGTGCATGTGTGGGGAAGATCCCAAGGCTGGGGTGGCAGAGGGTGCTGGTGTGTGTGGGGGAGAGCCCAGGGCTGGGATGGCGTGGGGTGCGGGTGTGTGGGGGAGAGCCCAGGGCTGGCAGCAGGGGGGTACAGGTTGGGGGGGAGGCCCAGAACTGGGGCAGCAGGGGGTGTGGGTGGAGGGGGCAGAGCCCAGGGCTGGGGCAGCAGGGAGATTCAGGGAGGAGCCCAGGGCTGGGGTGGGGGCAGCCAATTTTTTTTTTTTTTTTTTGCTTGGGACAGCAAAAAACCTAGAGTTGGCCCTATCTCCACCCACCGTGAGGTAGGTAGGAGCGGATCATTATTATCTCTACTTGAAAGAGGGAGAAGATAAGGCTGAGAAAGGATAATTGACTTGTCTTAGGTCGCATAATCAGTGGCAGAGTTGGGAATAAGACCCAAGAGCCCTGATTTTCAAACTAAGCATCGGATCTTAAATTTCCTACATTGAATGATCTGAGTAAAGTGCTCTCAGATGAGCTCCAGACCAGCAACAGTGCACAGTAAATATTCAGCCAGTATTTTAGGAGAACTGGAATGTTAGAGAGAATCATGAACTGCTCAGAGACAATTAGTGCAGAGAAGCAGCAAAATTCATCAAACATACAACTGCTTATGACTTATTTACTTGGTCTTAAAAAAGAACAACAAGACCTGAGTCTCTTCTCTGGCAATAACCCCCTGCTCAGCCAATCAGGGTAGAAACTGAGGATGGGAGGATGAGAGTTCTCACCAGAGAGCCCAAAGGATGGCCCAGGTCACTGGTGGGGATCAGTGCCCCGCAACACACACACACACACACACATACACACACACACCCCTCTCCTGGTTTTGGGAGGGGAATAGAAGAAAGGATAAAAGAAGCAAGAGACGAAGAGAAAGGAGGGAGGGAGGGATGGATGAAAAGGTGAAACAAAGGACAAACCCCAATGTCCCCAGTGAATCTAAGGGACAAAATCCCAGGTACACAATAAAATTCTGCCTCCTTAAGCTTGTTTTTTCCATGCCTAGAATTCAACTCTCACCAGATGACTGAGACTGAACAGGTTTCAAACCTCGAGGGGGCTTCTGGCTGTGATTTGTCAGTCCTCAAAGGCCAGCCAGGTGACTGTAAATAACTTACAATCATTAGGAAAAATTAGTATCAAGATTCCAACTCTAGCAGTCAGACAACATTGGTTCAATTTACAAGAGATTACTTTTTATATTCCTTGGTTCCCCCCAAATTAGGAAGGGCCTGAGACCACAGGTCCTGCAGGGTACAAAGGGCGGGTCTACATCCCTTTTCTCTTTGTGCATAGTCCTGCCTGCTACCTTTTCAGTTTCAGTTCTGCTACCACAGTACTGATCAGCACATTCTTCAGTAGCATAGGGAAGGGCAGGCACCATCACACAAGGACTATTACACAGAGACCTGCCAAATGCACACAGCAAACAAATGAAAACAAGAGATGAAAATGTTATTTTTTCATTAATCCCTTTCAGTGACAGAAACCTCCGTGGCTAATTGTAACAATAGTAGATGCAGCATTTTCTGATTGAAATGATTTTCAAGTTGCGGGTGCCCCTTTATGAACAGTAATTGCCTACATCTGTGACACAAGTACTTTTCAATTCCATTAAACCTGGGGTTTTGCTCAATTACACACGATATCTTGGAATTTTTCTGGCATATTCATCATCACATACATCACCTACAAGACTCCTGCCATAACAAGGGGTTCTTTATAGGGGTTTGAAATTATTAACGTGACCCAGCACTTTTCAATTGTAACAGCTCAGGACAAAGTAGATCTCCCTGATCCCACTTATGTAGCTATTTAAATGTAACCTAGTTATAAGGTGGCCTAACTTACTGATATTTTTTGACACGTTTTCAAAAAGTGGCCTCTATTTAAATCCATGCAAATATCTGTATGCACACTTTCTGAGCACTGCAAGTCTGAATCTATCACCTGTGCATGCATCTGCTGTTACCTGAAACATGCACATGCTGCTATTTGCATGAAAACTTCTACACGCCTGAATAGAGGAGGATCCTTTGAAAATGTGGCCTTTTAATTATATTTCATACTCCACAAGAGTAGCCTAAAAACAACAACGGGATATAATAAGGCCCTGGCATCAAATGAATAAGGAACAATATAAAAATCAGCAGCACTTTATAAAGAGGACAGGAACAAAATATACAGTAACCATAAAACCAACAGATAAAACAAAATCCAGATTTCCCCAGGTGCAATCTAACAGGACAATTTTGCCTTCATAACTCTAGCAATACTCATCTATTTCAGCATGTAATGATCCTGTTTAAAGTATTCAGGAAACAATAAACTCTGGCCCCGGTGCTTGTACATGTTCACTTTGTTGAGTGTGGCTCACATATCTGGACCTCCCAGCTGTTAATAGCTTCACCAACCACCCCTCTGTCTTTGCTTCTGTGTATGTCACTTCATTCTGGCTCTGCAAGGTGTCTGAAGTCCCAAATGCCACTTGTCCTTCTGTAAACCTATCCCAGCTGTATCCCTCCTCCAACTGCCTCCTTTGGGGTTCAATTCTACACCATTGAAATCAATGGAATTTTTTCCATTGACTTCAATTAGAGCAAGATCGGGCCCTTCAGCAATTTCCACCCAGTTCTTTCTATTATGATTTGTACCAATCAGGGTTTGGGGCCTCATTGTTCTAGGCACTGTCTAACAAAAGAATGGTCCCGTGCCCCAAATATTCTGCGGCATCATCCAAAAGATGCCAGAAATGCAGTCCAGTGAATTACCTTGATAACCTCTGGTGTAATCTTTCTTAATATCTGTGGTTTCTAATTCTATCAATTACTAGACAATTAAATTAAGGGGGTTAAGTTACACAGTGGTTTCTGAGAGAACTGTTTTGAAAATCCAGTTAAAAATGTATTTTAAAGGTAAATAAATGCCTAATCTTTGCCTGAAACACAAGCAATATGAATTTTCTTTAAAATGTGTGCTACCATCTCCAAGCCTCATCCTCTCTCCAGTGAAATCCGTCTTCAAATGCCTGCACTTTTTCATTTCCACCCATGCCCTTTCCCTTTTTGCCTTTACAGAGCTATTAAATTTGTTAGTCTCTAAGGTGCCACAAGTACTTCTCATTCTTTATGCTTAATGATGTACTTCTAATAAAGAATTTAATTCTAATTTTTGCCTAGAGTGACTCTGACTTTCAAATTATATTTAAATATAGGAACTTATGGACTGGTTTAGGAATAAAAATAAATTAACATGTACAGAAATATGAAATAGAAAAACAAATAGGACAATTTCACTGCTCTACATGGGAAAAACCCACACAGAGCTTATTTCATCTTGTGAATTTTTCTGCAGACTAAGCTAAGGGGGGGAAAAGAAAGAGTTTCTCTAATTGTTTTAAATCATGGATGAAAAGAACCTAACATGATCACCCTTGATTAACATGCTTATTATATAATATATAAACAGGGAAACCAGGGAGACAACCCTGGGCCACGAAAATAAATAAGGAAGCTTTCACAAGAATCAAAACAAAGCATCATTCAGAATCTGTAAACAACTGAGCCCGCTGATCCTAAAACTCATATTATAGGTAGACATCTACCTCTTTCTCTCTATTTGAAATATTTAGATAACATCCTTAATGTTTTATTATTCTTCATGTCTCCACATTAATCCTTTTTATATTGATAGTTCCCAATGTATCCTCTGCCAAGAAATGGACTTTGTGCAGAGAAAAATCCATTGTCTAGTGCCAAAGATATTGATAATTAACATTTATGTCATGAAACTTGTAATACCAGTTTGCTAAAATAAAGCTAAGCTTTTCATTATTATTTTAGAGTTTAATTTAGTCATCCAAGGTTACTCAGCTTCATGTTTATAAATTATACAGGGCAGGGACTTAACTCCTCTTGATCGACCTGTTTTGGAATTATGACTGTACAAGTAAGGAGGTTCATAACCTTGTTTGAATATCTGATCCGGCCTTGAAAGAAGGTGATTTATGGGATCGACAAACCCTCATCATTTCAAGAATCGGCATCTGAGAACAAGATTTTCCTCTATAACACAAAGAGCGGAGCAAATCAGTTAAGTCTCTACTAGAAGCTACAACTTTGTTTATGTAAGAGTCATACAAGGTTACAAGGTCTGAGAATAGTCTGCCAGTAAGAGTATGGATTTTAGAACAAATAAATAGCTACATACTGCATAAAAATTGGAAGTTTTGAAACTACTTCTCTGATAATTCAGCACTAACCATGCTACAGCATGTTCTAATTTACCATTTGGTATATGCTTTTGAAAATACTGAAAGTACATGCCAGTGGTCAACTAAATCATAGAAAATTCAAGCCCTATTTTACATGATGGGTGAGACATTGAAAACTGCATGACTTAGAAATGCCAGTCCCATTAAAAGTTAATGAGACTTATGTTCCTAAATCACTTACTCTCTTTTGAAAATCTCACCCATTTTCGTTTCCAGGGCTACTGCTGCCAATCACCAATATTTTTAAGATAGTACATTTTTTGTAATTATCTGGCATAATAAAAGCACCAAAATTGTTTCCTGGAGAAAAACAAATCCAGAAACCCTAAAATACTGCAGCACTTCTGTTTCACTTTCTGTACCAATGATGAGAGGATTCTGTGAAGACAGACTTTTTTTTTACAGGATCTGAAAAATTTCTATAGTAATCAAACATATATGCCCATATTAAGCACCATAGACTGCCAAATTCCAGAGAAACAGAAAACACTCCATACTTGTGCATGGAATCACTTTTATGTGTTATTTCAAATGCCCTTCCTGAAGTTCTTATGGTGATCTGCGGAGGGAGGGGAAGAATTCTGAAGATAAAAGTAAATTCCAATGCCATTTCTATGATTGTGGAACCATGGGAAGCCAGGGCACTGAATTTATCACAGTATTTACATTACTGTTACAAATCCAAATGTTTCACCTATTTTCTAGGAATACTTCACCTTGGTTAAAAGAACCAAGCAAAATCACGGTGCAACGGTAATACAATTAGGGCATTACCGTTGCACCCAAACTTGTAGATTGTGCAAGGAATATCAGGTTGCAACCTGTATAAGTGCAGGTAACTGTGCAAAAGGGGCTAAAACTGTTTTTCTTTAATAATTGTATTCTCTGCCATGCATTGTCAGGGATTGAAGAAAGCACATGCCCAGCTTTCATTATCTGAAGATAACCTTCCAAATGTAAACCAGTGCAGACCTGTCTTCCTGAGTCTGCAAACTGGCAGTTCCAGAGCTTCTATTCCGCCTCACAATGCTGCCAAGCACTAGCAGCTTTGGTCAGTTTCACTGCTGTTATTCAGAACCCCAGGGGTGACGGTAAAACTGAGAAAAATGGTGCCTCTTTCAGGAAAAGTAAGTTCAAGCAGAATCAGGCACTGGAGCTATTCATAGAGAAGCTCAATCCCCGCTTCCCTCCTCCCATGGAGTAGGAGGAGGGAGGGGATTTCTCCCTTTGGGTCTTGAAAAAACAAGAGTGAAAACAGGGTGCTGGGCTATGGGGGAGATCTGTGTGTGTCAGGGCACTGCGGGTCTGTGTGGGGCATTGTGCAGTTATGGTGTGGGGCTGTAGGGAAGAGCACTGGGAGGGAGGAAGGAAGGGAGGGGAAATCTGTGTGTATTGGGAAACTAGAGAGTGGGGGTTTCTGTGTGGGGTGCTGGGCAGCTGTGGTGGGGCTGTGGGCAGGGGTGTGCTGGGCGAGGTGTGTGGGCACAGCACTGTGCATTTGTGGTGGAAGAGTTGTAGGGGGGTGCTGTGCAGGGGAGCTCTGTGGCACAGCATGGGCGCACCCCAATAGGAAAGGGCACGCTGGTAGCACAGGGCCAGGCGGACCAGTGTGCCTCTGGCTCCCAACGGGGCTGCGCACCTGTGTCTGTCTGTCTCCCCCCCAGCTCCACCAACGTGGCCTGATAGTTCACGCTTGCGATCTGGTCACCCTCCCGCTCCCTCCATCCTTCACTCCCTTCCCTGCGTCCCCCCAGCCCTGTCCTCTGTCCCGTCCCCTGTCTCCATCCGTCCCTGCCCCCTTCATCCCCTCCGCCCCATCCCTGCATCCCCCCAGCCCTGTCCTCTGTCCCGTCCCGTCTCCATCCGTCCCTGCCCCCTTCGTCATCTCCGTCCCGTCCCTGCATCCCCCCAGCCCTGTCCTCCATCCCGTCCCGTCTCCATCCGTCCCTGCCCCCTCCGTCCCCTCCGTCCCGTCCCTGCATCCCCCCAGCCCTGTCCTCTGTCCCGTCCCGTCTCCATCCGTCCCTGCCCCCTTCATCCCCTCCGTCCCGTCCCTGCATCCCCCCAGCCCTGTCCTCTGTCCCGTCCCCTGTCTGCATCTGTTCCTGCTCCCTTCGTCCCCTCCGTCCTGCCCCTGCATCCCCCCAGCCCTGTCCTCCGTCCCCTCCCCTGTCTCCATCCGTCCCTGCCCCCTTCGTGCCCTCCGTCCCGTCCCTGCGTCCCCCCAGCCCTGTCCTCCGTCCCGTCTCCATCCGTCCCTGCCCCCTCCGTCCCCTCCCTGCACCCCCCAGCCCTGTCCTCTGTCCCGTCCCCTGTCTCCGTCCGTCCCCTCCAGTTCATTTGCAGCCCAGCTCAGCCCCGGTCACTCTCGCCAGCTGGGGCCGGGCAGCTCCCCTGCGCTGCGATCCAGCACCGGGCACCGCGGAGCACCGGGCAGGCTGTGCAGGGTGGGGAGGGATACTCGCATTGCTGACACCTGCCTGCCTCAGGGCTTTCTCCCTGCCCGCCGCGAGGATCGCCAGGGAGGGCAGCAGCGTGCCGCTGAGAGCCGTGTCCAATTGGCCGGGTGGCTGCCTGCAGACAGCACGGGGGAGAGAACCAGACAGCCCTGTAACGCCGCCGCTGCTCGGGACCCGGATCCACGCTGCTGTGCCACCGAGACCCATCAAGTGCCACGGGAGCGGGGGACACCCCCCCCACCCCATGGAAGTGTCAGGGGCTGCTCGGGCTGGGAGCCCGGCGGAGAGTCCAGCTGGGGAGAGGCTCAAAGGGGGGGGGTAAAAACGTTGCACCAAAAATATGAAAAAGTTGCCAGACAAAAACCCTTTAATTACAGCTCGGACGGGCCCCTCCGGAGCAGGGGGGCGGGGCCAGCCGCGGTCCCGCCGCCGGGCAGCAGCAGCAGCAGCGAGGCAGCAGGAGGGGGCGGCGCGAGACGGCTCCCGGGGATTCCCTGCTCGCGCCGCTGCCGGGGGGAGCCGCTGCTGCTGCGAGCTGGTGCGCGGGGGGTGGAGGGGGGGGTGTCCTCGCGGGCGGGGCTCGCGCCCAGAGCGCTGACACTGTCCGTTCGGAACTGGGACGCCGCTCGGCCGGGCCGCCCCACTGAGAACGTCACCGCCCTCTGCCCCCGCCCAACCAGCGTGGTCCCCCGGGCTCCGCCCACCGTCACCGCGGCAACCACCAAAACAAACGGTCTCGGCACACGTGGGGCAGGGAGGGGGGAAAAATGGGCCGTGACGCAAACAAAGCAGCTGGCTGGCAGCGCGCGGCAATGACGTCACCGAGGAGGAGTCCGCGACGCAGGGGCGGCTCCTCCCCCCGCCCCCCCGCTCGCGGGCAGCGACCCAGCGCCTCGCGCACCTGTGCTGGAGGGGAGGCGGCGGCGGATGCAGGGACGGGACGGAGGGGGCGGAGGGGGCAGGGACGGATGGAGACGGGACGGGACGGAGGACAGGGCTGGGGGGAGGCAGGGACGGGACGGAGGGGACGGAGGGGGCAGGGACGGATGGAGACGGGACGGGACGGAGGACAGGGCTGGGGGGATGCAGGGACGGGACGGAGGGGACGGAGGAGCAGGGACGGATGGAGACAGGACGGGACAGAGGACAGGGCTGGGGGGATGCAGGGACGGACCGAGGGGACGAAGGGGGGACGGAGGGGACGGCGGGGGCAGGGACGGAGGGAGACGGGACGGGACAGCGGACAGGGCTGGGGGGTGCAGGGACGGACGGAGGGGACGAAGGGGCAGGGACGGATGGAGACGGACGGGACGGAGGACAGGGCTGGGGGGTGCAGGGACGGGACGGAGGGGACGAAGGGGGCAGGGACGGATGCAGACAGGGGACGGGACAGAGGACAGGGCTGGGGGGATGCAGGGACGGGACCGAGGGGACGAAGGGGGCAGGGACGGATGCAGACGGGATGGGACAGAGGACAGGGCTGGGGGGATGCAGGGACGGGACGGAGGGGACGAAGGGGGCAGGGACGGATGGAGACGGGACGGGACGGAGGACGGAGGACAGGGCTGGGGGGATGCAGGGACGGGACGGAGGGGATGAAGGGGGCAGAGACGGATGGAGACAGGGGACGGGACAGAGGACAAGGATGGAGAGACGCAGGGAAGGGAGTGAAGGATGGACGGAGGGGGAGGGTGACCAGATTGCAAGCGTGAACTATCAGGCCACGTTGGTGGAGCTGGGGGGGAGACAGACAGACACAGGTGCGCAGCCCCGTTGGGAGCCAGAGGCACACTGGTCCGCCTGGCCCTGTGCTACCAGCGTGCCCTTTCCTATGTGCCCTAAGGCATTCCTATGTTATTCCATAACATTCCTATGTGCCATAACATTCTTATGTGCTGAATAAGAGCACATAACATTCCTGTGTTCCCCTCCCAACACCAGGAGGGGAGTGTGTGTGTGCCCTTTCCTATTCTTATGTGCTGATCAGTGCTGTGGTAGCAGAACTGAAACTGAAAAGGGAGCAGGCAGGACTATGCACAAAGAGAAAAGGGATGTAGACCTGCCCTTTGTACCCTGCAGGACCTGTGGTCACAGGCCCTTCCTAATTTGAGGAACCAAGGAATATAAAAAGTAATCTCTTGTAAATTGAACCAATGTTGTCTGACTGCTAGAGTTGGAATCTTGATACTAATTTTTCCTAATGATTGTAAGCTGTTTGCAGTCACCTGGCTGGCCTTTGAGGACTGACAAATCACAGCCAGAAGCTCTTTGATTTTTGGGAAGGCCCCAGATCATTTTGCAGCTGGGGAGTGGGCAGCACACTCAGGGCTACCGTGATACACTAGGACCATCACAAGTTCTTCTGCTGAGCATCCAGCATGACGTTTGACCACAAAGGGGGCAGACAAATAGAAGAGGCAATATAGTATGTAGTGGGCTCAGGGATGAGAACAAAGGACTAATCCTAGCGTTGACACTGGCTCCCACTGTGGCCCTGGTCAAATCACATAGGCCAAAATTTCCATACTTGAGTGCCTATAGTTATGTACCTAAATCATTGACTTTAATAGGGTATTAGAGCAGTGGAAGCTACTCCAGCCATTGATCTTTTCCCATTTTGCATACTGAGGAGGGGGAGTGCTTCCTTCTGTCCCCCCTTGCAAGGATTCCCAGCACCCATGAGTTACTCATGTGGGTATTGAACATAAAATTTTCCCCATGCAAAAATACATTTTGTTTTCAAACAATCCAAGGACTTAGTTGACACGGAGAATTTTTTTAGAAAAAGGGCAAAATAGCTTGACATTTCAAAAGAAATCACTGTTTAATTTTCTTTATAGTTCAAACATTATTTTAAAGGAGTTGAACTCAGATGTTCCTGAGGTTTAACAATGACTTGTATACATAGCTCCCAGAATGGAACCTGTGCAAACAAAAAATAAACAATAATAGTGTCTTTTAAATTCACTGTATTTTTAAAGACACACAGAGGAGAATCAGCCAGGCTGATTCATTGTATTTTCCCTGTGCTGATGAAGGAATTAGAGACAATAACAGAGCTTGACAAAACCAGCTAAAGCCACCAAACCAACTGGAGGGTTAAATCTATCAATCAGCAGTAAATATGAAATATAGGGGGGTGGGATCAGGGCGATGCCCTGGGGAGAAGCCCAGAGAACTCCTCTTCCCCAATTGTCAGAAGAGGGAAGGTGCTGGGATTTTTATCCAAATGCCCTCCCTGAGTCCTGTTTAGAGATTCAGGTTCTTTAACATTATAGCTGTCCCAAGTTTCCATAGTGCAATGCTTGAATTTACATGAAGAGAAAGTAGAGAGTAAGTAGTAAAGTTCTTCCAATTTTAAACCAGATGTATATTAAATTAAATCTGTGCTAATTAATCAGATGCATAAAGAGTATTTAAGACAACAGCTCAGCCCCTCTCACCCACCCTCTCCATCACCATTGTCAACTTTCTCTGGATGTGTTTTTATGGATAAACTGAACTGATCTGACTGGCTGAATCAAACAATAAGTTGTTCTAAACGAATCACGATGCTTCAGGTCAATAACTGTTTGGGAAACATCTGTTACTTTACTGCTTCAACATTCAGCTGAGAAAATTATTAGATATATATTCTGATAATTTGAACAGAAACAAAGTCATCGTAACAGAACATTGAGAGAGGATCAAAGCCTTAGGTTTTGAAAATAAATATCACACGTCAACATTTTTTCCATAAATGCTTCGGCAGCGGGAGACCATTATCCTAAGATAACATTCTCCAGCAGAGAGATGATCTCTTAATTAGAGCAATATGTAAACTACTTCAGGATGCTTGATATAAATCCTGCAAACTGATTCATTGATACTTTTACTAAGATGAATTTTGATATCATGGGATGAAATCCTGGCCCCACTGCCACACCCCTCCCTTGCTGGGCTAATGTCCTGCCCCTGGCCAGGCACTCTGGAGGTTTGAGCTACTCCCTGTGGATCACCCCACTCAAGGAGCATTCGTTCTAGGAAGCAAGCCGGCTAGACAGGAAAACATCAGACGCTGCTGCTCCCAATGCTACACTCAGTTTTTCAGAAATTAGTCGACTTTATGGCCAGAAGAGACCATTAGAGCATCTAATCTGACCCCCTGCATATCACAGGCCTCCTGTATGCAGGCCCGCCCAGAGGGGGGGGCAAATGGGGCAATTTGCCCCAGGCCCAGCAGGGGCCCCCACGAGAGTTTCGGGGCCCCTGGAGCAGGGTCCTTCACTCGCCCGGGAGCCCGAAAACTCTCATGGGACCCGGGCCCCCAGAGCTTCTTCGCTCCCGGTCTTTGCCTGCCAGGGGTCCTTCCTCTCTGGGACAGAAGGACACCCCCCCCCCCGCCACCGAATTACCGCCGAAGCGGAACCTGCCGCCGGAGTGCAGCCGGGTCTTCGGCGGTAATTCGGCGGCGGGCGGGGGGTCATTCCGTTCCGGGACCCGCCACTGAAGTGCCCCAAAGGCCCGTGGTGGGGGCGGCACGGCGGGGGCGGGGCCCGCTGGCGGTAAGTCGGCGGGGGGGGGCCCCCGCTGTGGGTCTTTGGGGCACTTTGGCAGCGGGTCCCGGAACGGAAGGACTCTCCGCCGCTAACTTACCGCCAAAGCGGGGGCCCCCCGCCACCGAAGAGCCTGGACCCCCGGAATCCTCTGGGCGGCCCTCGATTTAACAGGGGTTTGTTTCAACTTATTGCCCCGATTAAAATCTATGGCTAAAAGGCAGCCACTGTTGTTAGTACTTGTACCTGTGTTTGGTGCCACCTCCTTTCCCTTTGGCCTTGTAGTTGACCAATGGCAAAGCTGAACATCTCCTCAGATACCAGGGAGTGTTTATGTCCATTCCTGCGAGCTACACCGGGGTTTGATGTTGCTGCTTTCAATCCTCTGGCTCTGCCGGGATAAGGAACAATTCAGGCTGTCACTGAACTGAAGGAGGAAGATCAGTTTTTGACAGGAGAGGGACACCTCCTCTTAAAGGTGTTTGGCTGGCTGGCAGTCCTGATCCCCAGATCTCGCCCGTGGGGCTCCAGCAGTTTGGGAACCGGATCTCCCTTGGCCCCACCTGCTGCCTCCAGGCGCTCCTCCCCAGGGGCCCCAGCAGTGCAGCACAGCTGAGCAGCATCTGCCTGCTCGCTCCAGTGGCTGTCGGCCCCTCCTCATGGCAGGGCAGGGTGGGGCTGGGCCTCCATGCGCTGCCCCCACCCCGAGCCCCTGCAGCCAATGGGACACTGCGGGGGTGATGCCCGGGGGCAGCAGAACGTTGAGGCCCCCAGCCCACCCCACCTTGGAGACCCAGGTAAGCGCCCCACCCCTGACTCCCGCCCAGAGCCGGCACCACCATCCTCCCCACATACCCCTCCTCCCTGCAAACTCCCTCCCAGAGCCTGCAGCCCGGTCCACACACACCTGCCCCCAACTCCTCCCACAGCCTGCACCCTCTCCCTCCACACACCCTCCTGCCCACCCTAATCTCCCCCCCAGAGCCTGCCCCCCCCCCCCGCCTCCTGTTCCGCCTCCCCCCTGCCCCAGCCCAGAGCCTGCACCCCGCACCCACACTCCCAGAGCCGTACAAGGAATTTTTGTGCCCGAGGCAAGGGCCAGCTCCAGGCTCTTTGGCTGCGGGTCCTTGATCCCTGTCGGAGGGAAGGACCTGCCACTGAATTGCCACCGCCGCTTCATTCATCCTTCGGTGGCAATTCAGCAGTGGGTCCCTGAGTCCTCTCGGAGAGAAGGACCCACTGACGAACTGCCGCCAAGAAGTGGCAGTGGAAGCGCCTCTGATCGTGGTAGAGCTGCGCCTCCACTTTCTGCATCCGAGGCAAGTGCCTCACTCGCCTCGCCCATGTTACGGTGCTGCAAACTCCATCCCAGAGCCTGCACCCCAGAACCCCACCCCACCCAAACTCCCTTCCAGAGACCAGCCTCTCACCCCTTCTGCACCCAAACTCCCCCAGAGGCTGCACCCTCCTGCACCCCAATCCCCAGCCCCAGCCCAGGACCTGCACCCTAGACCTCCTCCTCACCCAAACTCCCTCCCAGAGCCTTAGGTAGGTGGGGGTGGAGTTTTGGGGGCTGGTTCTGGGCGGTATGAGTGGACATTATTGGCCCACTGGGAGGATTGGAGGACTGGCCCTGGCCCTAAGGTAAATTGAGGTTGAGACCCTGCTTTAAGGGATTGGAGCAATGCTGGAGAGACTGACGGGCAGGGAGCTGGGGAGCTGTGTGTGCTCCAAGGAGAGTTGTTGTGCTCTGGTGACACAGAGCGGGGGTGGGGAGTTTGTAAGCTGTGGTGTTTGTATAGAGATAAAGTTTACTAATCCCCAGGTTAAAAACTGTTCCTGCTCTGGGCTATACAGGATGTTCTCTGTTGAGAGTATAGCTCAGTGGGTGAATGTTTCCCTGTAGGGTAATGGGTTCCTAGTTCCACTCCAAATGAGTCCCTTAAAGAAACTTTTTCAAATGAAAATCGATTTCCACACCCATCTCCAGTATGTTCAGGAGTTCGCTGAAGTTGAGGGGGGCTTGAAATGAATTTAAACACTATTTTCCTATGCAAATGAATAAAGACCTAGCAGAGCTGCCCAGCAGCTGAAATCAGTTCCAGTCCTCAGCGTCTCTAAGAGGGACACTCGGTAGCTGAGGCATGTGGGACACCTCTGGGATGATGACAGGAGAAAAAATGCTGGATTCAATGAAAGCTGAGACCATAGGAGGAGAAGGTGAATGGCAACACCACACATAGTCATAACACTCAGACACGGGGCTTCACTGTCACTACCCCTGTGTTTTCCATCATTTATATCCGGGGTGAAAGTAACTTACAGGACTTACCGGTACTGCCGGAGTCCCGAGGGGGCGTGGCCTCATCCAGAAGGGGCGTGTCCTCATCTGGAAGGGGGCGTGGCCTCTCAAGATTTAAAGGCCCTGGAGTACCAGCTGTGGCTGGGAGACCAAGGGCCTTTACATGAACCAGGGCCTCCCAGCTGCAGAGGTAGCCCTTTAAATTCTGGCCCCAGCCCAGCCACCAGAGCCGCGGCCGGGATTCAAAGGGCTCTGGGCTGACCGCAGCCGCAGCAGCCCAGAGCCCTTTAAATCTGGCCCCAGCCTGGCCGGAGCCGCGGGTGGGGTTTAAAGGGCTCTGGGCTGCCAGCTGTGGCGGGAGCCTAGAGCCCTTTCAATCCCCACAGCAAAAGCCGGTGCAGTCCGGCACGGCGATTGCCTCTGCCGCTATGCCGCACTCAGCTTGTACCAGCTTACTTTCACCTCTGTTTCTATCCTAAGGAACACACCCTCCTCCCCACGCACTGTCACACACAACCTTCTCCCCTTGAGCCCCATCCAACCTCCCCACACACGCCACGGACACAGCCTCTCGGTGACTCACCCCGATGGGGCTTGTCTCTGCATCTCCCAACAGGGGAGCAGGGAGCCGAAAGGGCCACAGGAGACCAGTGGAGCTAGGCAGGGATAGGAAAGACTTCCTCCCTTTCCTTCCCTCCCTGAGTCCCGTTAATCTCACCCATCCGATGCTCCAGCACCCGCTGGGCTCAACGCACCAACCGTCCCCTCAGCAACGGAAGGGGGAACCAGCTCCTTCACCCGGAAGGAGGCTCTCACTCTGCTGCTGCCATTCTGCAGCCATTCATATGGATTTGTATTAGCTAATGCAACCCCCCCCACTCCTCTAATCCAGCCATGAAACATGGAGACAAGCTCCTGAAAGCAGGGCCCAGTGGTGCAATGGGTTAGTGCCCAGTACTTACAGAGCAGTGCTGAGTGGAGTGATGCTGAGGTTGTGAGTTCAAACCTCACCTGCAGCCCTAGTTTCCTTTAAGCAAATGGCTTCTGCCAATCAGTTTGCTCTGCAGAAAATACAATTCCTGCTCAGAAGTCACTGAGGTCCCCTTGATTTACAGTGAGAAGGTCAGAATACACAGATCAACCATGCTCTTGCCTCCACCACATGCCTGTGTCAGGAGGGGTCAGGCAGAGCCCAGAGCACTGCCCTGACTCCCCTCAGTCTTTGCTCCCAAACCACCTGTGTGCTCACCTCTTCGCTGTGAGACTCAAACCCTGCCTGGCTTGCTGTATGCTGGTGTGGTTTTCATCTGTCACGTTGATGTGCATGTGGGTCCTGTGTGATTTTGGTGGATGTCTTGCATAGTTCTGTGTGCATGGATGTGTGTATGATTTTTGCATTAATATTGTTTTTTGCTTTGTATTCTTTTGATATGTGGGTTTTGTGTTTCCTGTTGTGGGCTTTTGCTGTATTTTTGGTGTGGATTTGTTCTTTCTATATTTTGTGAGGTTTTCCTTTTTGTGTATATGGCTCTGTGTGCTTATTGGGTTTGGAATTTGTTATGTCTGTGTGGGCCTGTGCAGTGTGTGATTTTCTCATTCTCTGTGTGCGTGTTTGTCTCTCTGTTTGTATCTTCATGTGTAAATTCACTGGAACTTTTCAAAATCTGCACAGCTTTGCCAATTTTCACCAGGAATTTTTCTCCATTAACAAATTCTCACTTGTTCCCTACCCGTTGGTTGTTCCCTACCCGTTGGTGACCATTGCCCCAGGGGCCTGTCAGTCTCAGGGTCCTGATTTCCCATTGGCCCTTCCCCCTTCTATTGGGACTGGGAACTAGCCAACCAAATCCCACTAAGTTTTAGTAAAGGGCCAACAGTCCCTTACACAAGCCAGCCCTGTGAGAGTCACCAATGTCCCGAGAGAACAGTACAAGCTGGTCCCATGGTGTAAAGGGCAGCACTCAGGACTCTGAATCCTGCAATCTGAGTTCAAATCTCAGTGGGACCTTGTGTTAGCTGGTGGTAAAGATCTGGTGCTCAAAGTGCTTTCCTGTCTCCAGCTATACAAAAGTGGGTCATTTCCCTCCTGCTGGTTAACTCCTTTCCCCACCAGAGCCAGGTCTTTGGTGGGGGTTAGAAGTGGCTCTAGTGGTTGGGATTCTCACTGCTTCACCTGATGCCCACAAGTCTGGTGCTTGTAGCCACACTTTTCCTCTTGCTCACATGGCACTTGAAGAAAGCAGTGCCAGGGCCAGGCTTGATAGGCAGGAGGGAGGCAGAGTCCCAGGCTGGAGCCCAGCACACCTCTCCTCCTCTGGGCACCTGGAGCAGAGGCGGCTGGTGCTGACAGCTCTGAGGGAAGGCTTATAAGCCACAGAGCGACTGAGGGCGGGGCTAGACGAGGACAGGACCATGCCTATGTGTGGCCAGCAGACAGGCAACAAGACTCCCGGCCAGCCTGCTCCCTGCCATGCCAAACCCCCACTGAAGGCCACCCGCAGACCACCATGCGGGGTGGCTGCTGATGCTCTGTGTCCAACATCAGTAGACGGTAGGAAAGCAGGGCCAGCCCCCCTGGTGGGGCCTCTTACCGTTCCCATACCCCATGCTCACTTTTGCAGTGGGGCAGGAGATGTTATCCCAAGAGGCTTTTCTCCAGCTGGTGAGAAGCAGAGAAACATCCAGGCTCCCAAGGCGCTATGTAGCAACCCCCCTCAAGCACAGGGACAGAGGGAAACTGCTCCACACGCTAGCCCGGCAGCCGTCCATTTCCTTTGGGAATTCAGGAATAGCAAAGGCTAGACTGAAGCACCTGGGGCTCATGCCCCAGCCTTTGTGACATCCAACCCCCAACTCCTTCCCGGGGCTCTAGCTGAAGGCAGAGCATTGGCCTGAGCGGCCAAGAAGAGGTTCCAGATTTGAAAGGAGCAGGACTTTCAGCACGAAGGTAAAACTGCATCAACACAACCACAAAGGGACTTGACCTCAAGTTCTTAATTCAAAGTCAGGCACCTTATCCGTTAAGCCATGCGGGCGCCTTCTTCATGCGCTTCTTTGGAAAAGGTGGACACTGTGTTTCTTGGGTCACCTATTGAGGGGGGGCGAGACTCTCTGGCACAAGAAGTCGAGTTCCCAGTGAGATGTGAGACTTAATTATACGGGGCCAGGTGCAGGGCTTTGACAGGAGGCTCAGGCATGGGGGATTGGGGTGCAGCGGACAGACCGGCTGTCTAGCTGTGGAGATTTAGTCGCACTGAGGCACAGGAGGGAGGAGGAGGAGGAATCCTGCTGACAGGCAGTGGCTGTGCAGAAAGAGGAGGAGTTCTGGGGACTTTCTTTGCCTCTCTTTGCCTGCCTGCTCACTCCTGTGGTGAACGGTGAAGATGCTCTTAACAAGCCCAGGTAGCTCAGGTGGTAGAGCATCAGGCTTTCAATCTGAGGGGCCAGGGTTCAAGCCCCTGTCTGCGTGCTCAGCTTTTAAGTTGCCTTGTGTTCCAGGAGCCAAATTCTGTTCACAGCCACATGCGGATTCCCAAAAGCTGTGGCCATTTCCTGGAAAGGCTCCTTTCCTTAGCAATCAGGAGAGAGGTCACATCCACAGGAGCAGGTGTAGAAAGCACAGTCTCTGGCTGCCAGGAAGCGGTGTGCCAGCATAGTGTTCTCTACAATGGCGTTTAGATCGGGATAATTTACGTGGCTCAGCACCCCCAGTTCCAGCACCTCTGCCCAGGCAGCTCCCAGCCTGACACACACACACAGCCCCTGCATCCTCCTCAGCCCAGAGGTGAGCCCCCCAGCTGAGTGGGGAATCAGAACCCCCCGAAATTACCCTGGGACCAGCATGATCTGCCTCCGCCCTGCCCTGCTCTGCATGTATTCGGAGTGAGTCGGTTTCCTGTCCTGCCATGTGTCTCTTCTCCTCCCCAGTTCCTTCCAAACCACCCCATTTCCCTGCCCCCCGGGCTGGGTCTCTGCCAACCCCCCTTCTCCCCGCCTGCCCCCCATATCTCCCGGCCCCTACAGGTCTACAGGGCTGGATCCTCCCTCCCCTTCTCCCCTCAGTTCCTGCCTCTGGGGTCTATGGAGATGGGTCTCTCCCCGCCATCCCCTCTCCTGCCCCCATATCCCGCTGCCCCTATGGGTCTATGGGGCTGGGTCCTCCCCTCATCCCCTTCCCCAATATCTCCCTGCCCCAGGCTGTGACGTGCTATGACGTGTGCTGGGGCTGTGCCGTGTGCTGGGGCCAGGGCCGCCCAGGGTTTTTGCCGCCCCAAGCGGCAGGAAAAAAAAATCTGTGATCACAATCGGCGGCAGCTCCACTGCACCACTTTCTTCTTCAGCAGCAATTCAGTGGCAGGTCCTTCCCTCCAAGAGGGACCGAGGGACCCGCTGCCGAATTGCTGCCAAAGACCTCGACATGCCGCCCCTTCCTGGCTGCCCCAAGCACCTGCTTGCTGAGCTGGTGCCTGGAGCCGGCCCTGGCTGGGGCTGTGACGTGCTGGGACCTGCTCACTCCCCGAGGGCAACTCACTCACTTGAAACCAGCAGGACAGAAGGTGTCACGTGTCCATGGGCGGGGCTATGCAGATGAGCAGTGTCTGGCGGCAGTAGGGAGAGCAGCGAGATGAACCGAAGGAGCCCGGCGGAGAAAATTCTCTGCGTGGACAGAATCCCACCAGTTTTCTCTGTGTTGGGGGTGGGGGGCAGATCTCAGGATATCAGAGCCACTGGGGGAGGGGTTTGAATCATAAGTCCAAAGTGGGAGAACAACTCCCCCCACTTGTGCTCAGTCTCCACTAGGGGCTGGGCTGGGATCACTAGGGAGGGAAGCACAGGGAAAACAGTTTCCTATGGAACCCAGGAGTCCTGGATCCCAGTTCACTCCACCCCAGAGCCAGGGATAGAACCCAGGGGTCCTGGTGCCCAGCCCTCCCTGCTCTGACCACTCAACCCCACTCCTCCCAGGGTGGTGCAGGGGTCACTGGGTCTGTGTCTCAGCTCAGCTAAGGGCCTTGACTGATTTTCCCAAAGTGCTTCCTTCTGAATCCATCCGACGAAGTGGGATTCACCCATGAAAGCTCATGCTCCAACACGGCTGTTATTCTATGAGGAGCCACAGGACTCTTTGCTGCTTTTACAGATCCGGCACATCTGCCCCCCCTGCCCAGTCACTGCCCAACCCCGTGTGGGGGCACCAGCACTGTGCCGGGTCGTGATGGGAAATTGTCCAAGCTGGCCCAGGAGAGACGTGTGTGTCCCTGCTGCCCCTGCTGGTGGGGCTGAGCCCTACTCTGTGTGTGTGTGCATCTGTGACACTGTTTGTATCAGTGTGTTGCTGGGCTAACCACTAGGAAATGGCTTTGCAGGATTTTGTATTCTGCAGCAAGTCACACACACACACATACATACACACACTCTGACGCACAAAGAGACTCACACAATCGCAAGAACACTCAGACACCACACACCCAGAGGGACATGCTAGCCCAACCCCCAAAGAGAGCAACAATCACCGCCCCCAGCCACACTCACAATCACCCCCACACACACACCATAATATTCACAATCGTGCTCAGAGATACAACTGCACGCAGTTCACTCCCACAGCTCCCAATACAAGGACCTCCTGCCCCACACAGCATGTGCCAAGGCCTGCGGAACTCACTGCCACTGGATGGCTACCAATGAGAATGATCCCCATGCAGGATCATGTGCTTGGACCCCTTGTCCCCTCTTGGGGTGCGCTGTGCAGCGTGGCTGGGGATTGTGCAATGGCCCAGCACCAGGCAACGCAGAACGGACACCACACGCCCTGCCCTGCCTCAACTGAGCTACTCTCCTGGTGCATTGGAGACCAGCACCCCACACCGTGGCACTCCTGCCCCACAGGGGGAGAGCTGCAGCCCCCGCCACATTCCGCAGAGGGGAGAAGGGTCAGGCCAGCCAGCCCTTGTAAGATGGGGAAATCTCCACTGGGGTCGACGGTATGGGGGCTGCGACATACAGAGAAATAGTTGTCGTGCCGGCAGAGGGCGGCAGAGCGCATACACACACACACAATTGCAAACATACACAGACACATGCATGAATCCTGACACACACACACACAATTGCTAATATACACAAACACCCGCACAAATCTAGCCAACACCAACACAAGCCTGAGAGCCAGGGGAGCAGAGCAGGCTGGGGCCGGGTAACTCCACTTCCCGCAGGAGGTAGCCAGCCCCATCCCCACGGAGGCCTGGGACCAGCCCCTCTGCTTGCCCCCACGGAGGCCTGGGGCTCCAGCCTGCTCTGCTCCCTGGCTCTCAAGCTTGAGGGGAGGGGGAACCGCCCCACAGCACTCGCCGGCGGCGTGGCTGGGAGCCAGGAAGTGGACCAGGCTGGGGCTGGGTCACCCACTTACCATGCAGGAGTGCAGGAGGGGGCGGGGCTGGGGCCATGGGGAAGAGCCGGGCAGCCCCCCTGCAGCAGCTCCCCACCCCAGCTCACCTCCACTCCGCCTTCTCCTGAGCTCGCCGGCACCGCCCACTTCTCCGCCTCCCAGGCTTGCGGTGCCAATCAGCTGTTTAGTGCCGCAAGCCTGGAAGGGGAGGAGAATTAGAGCGGGGGCGGCGTGCTCAGGGCAGAAGACGGAGCAGAGGTGAGCTGGGCCAGGGTGTGGTTCCCTGCACGCCCCCATTGCTTGCTGCAGGCAGCCCTCCCAAACCTCCCAGCCCCTGCCCCAGCTCACCTCCACCCACTGCCTCCCTGAGTGCGATTTTTGGTGCCCCCAACCACTTGGCACCCTGGACGGCCGACTAGTTCGCCTAGTGGTTGCACCGGCCCTGGCCACTGCCTATCATCAGGATTCCTCCTCGGTGAGACTAAATCTCCCACCTAGACAGCCGGTCCATCCGCTGCACCCCAGCCCCATGCCCGAGCCTCCTGCCAAAGCCCTGCACCTGGCTCCAGACAATTAAGTCTCACGTGTCGCTGGGAACTCCACTTCTTGTGCCCAGAGAGTCTCGGCCCTCAGTAGCTGACCTGAGAAACACAGTGTCTGCAAAAGCAGCAAAGAGTCCTGTGGCACCTTATAGACTAACAGACGTACTGGAGCATGAGCTTTCGTGGGGGAATCCCCACTTCGTCGGACGCATCAGTGTCTGCCTTTTCCAAAGAAGTACCTAGAGGGACTTTTACCATGTGGCCTAATGGATAAGGCGGCTGAGTTTAGATTAGACAATTGAGGGTTTGAGTCCCTTCGTGGTTGTGCTTGTCCGGTTTTACCTTTGTGCTGAAAGTCCTGCTCCTTCAGGGCCTGAACCTCTTCTTGGCCACTCAGGCCAATGCTCTGGCTTCAGCTAGAGCCCCGGGAAGGAGTTGGGGGGTGGGCGTCACAAAGGCTGGGGCATGAGCCCCAGGTGCTTCCAGTCTCGCCTTTGCCATTCCTGACTTGCCAAAGAAAATGGGGCTGCCCGGCTAGGTGTAGAGCAGTTTCTCTTCCAAATGTGCATCTGTCCCTGTGCTTGAGGGGGGTTGCTACATAGCGCCTTGGGAGCCTGGGTGTTTCTCTGCTTCTCGCCAGCTGGGGAAAAGCCTCTTGGGGTAAAATCTCCTGCCCCACGGCAAAAGCGAGCACCTTGAGTGGGAACGGTAAGAGGCCCCACCAGGGGGGCTGGCCCTGCTTTTCTACCGTCTTCGATAATGGCCACAGAGCATCAGCAGCCGCCTGCATGCTTGTCTGCGGGTGGCCTTCAGTGGGTGTTTGGCCTGGCTGGGTGCTTTGTGCCTGTCTGAAGGCCACACCTAGGCATGGTCCTGCCTCCTCTAGCCCTGACCTCAATTGTTCTGTGGCTTTTAAGCCTTCCCTTGGAGCCATCAGCACCAGCCGCCTCTGCTCTAGGTGCCCAGAGGAGGAGAGGTGCTGGGCTCTGTGACAAAGTGGGGGATTTTCTTAGGGTTTGCTGTGTTTTCCAGTGGTTTGCATGCACAGGAGTGGGACTCAGTGGTCCCAGGTGTTACTGGTTTAACGAGGTGAGGGGAAAGGGAGTTTGTTGCTACAGAAGACCGGAGAGGGACTTGGGACCCCGGCTGATGGCCTGGAGGATGGAGACCCCAGCGACTGGTGACCTGGTGACCCAGAGACCCAGCTCAGGAGTCACAGGCGGTTCTGGCCAGTGGGAGGACAATGGGCTGCGGGGAGAGGACCCCGTGACCAACCTGTTCCAGCCAGAGGAGGGCGGAGAGGAGAGGAGGCCCAGGCAACCCTGTTTACCTGGAGAAAAGACAATGGACAGCGGTGGGGCTTGGGGCCGAGATATCGGAGGCCTAGCTGGGAAGCGGGGGGCTTGGGGCTGGCGAGGGGAAGCAGGCAGAGCCCACCTGGCTGCAGGGGGACTGGGATGTGCTGTTATTGTGAGAGGCCAGGCCTGAGGCCCTGAGAGTTTCCTGTGCTGTGTTCAACTCTCAATAAACCCTCCTGTTTTATGCTGGCGGAGAGTCGCCTGGGCTAGAGAACAGGGGGCCTCATCCCCTTCGGGGGTGAGGAGGCCCAGGGGGTCCAGAGCGCGTGGACTCCCTGAGGGGCCCACGGCGAGAGACAGACGTGCTAAGGCTCAGAGAGGGGCAGCTCCAGGAGGTGGAGGGGCCTGACCCCAAGAGAGAGTGGACCCCCGAGAAGGGCTGTCGCACTGAAAGGGGCACCCCCCATGGACCGCACGGGGCCAAGAGTGGGCACGATCTGTGAGTCCGTGACAGGCAGTGACATCACAAAGGCCTTGTGCAGGACCTCAGACTATTGGCCAAAGGTGGTGGGGAGGTGGTGACCTCACAGAGAGATGCTGACATCAGCCAGGCAGGACAGGGGCGAGGGGCCAGGGAAACCTCAGAGACCCTGTGGCTTTGCTTCAGCAAGTCTCCTTCTCCAGGTCTCTCTTTGAGGACTGGGGGAGTATTGGGGTTCACGTACCTGAGCGCCAGGAGGAACCTCTTTCGAGTTTTCTCCTTCCCTTTAGTGATTTTACTTGAAAACAGCCGACCCTGTTTAGACGGTAAGAGCCTCCTCGAGGGAAGGGGTGTCCTGGGGGTGTCACAGTTCAGATGCCGGTGCTCCCTCGTTCAAGGAAGTTCCCGCCACCCTGATCTGTATTCGCAGGGTGGGAGAGAGCAGCATCCACAGCAGTGATTTGCTCCTGGCTGCTGGAGCAGAGCAGCAGGCTCAGCTGTCAGAACTTCCTGGAGCTATGAAAGGGGAGAGGCCCATGGCTCTGTAGCAGGACTGCAGGGCAGGCGAGTTCACAGAGGGTATTAGGATACTGGCAGAGGCCAGTTATGGTGATATAATGAACAGCAGTGTCTACACTGACACTCTGTCACTTTAAGTTTGCTGCAAAAAGCTCTACTGTTCTCATTGAAGTGGTTTTATTTTGCCACCAAAACAGGGCAGTTTTGTTGCCAAACGTGGCATTGCAGTGTGTACACCAGCCAAAAGCTGCTGACTGAGGGAGCGTTGTGTGTTTTTCACACACCAGAGCAATATAATTCTGCTGAAATAACTTTGTAGTGCAGATCTGGCCAAAGATTCACACACACACAGCTTGCAAGGAAAATCTCACCTGCTCCTCTGCTTTGTGGGGCCAGGTGGGGCCCAGGAGTCAGGTGTGAGCAGACACTGTACCTTAGTCACAGGCAGGCTCTATGGTTTAGCTGGTTAAAGTACCTGTTTTGTAAACAAGAGATCCTGGGTTCAACTCCCAGTGGTGCCTTGTTGAGATGTTTTGAGAGCACCTGGTATTGGCTACTGTCAGAAGACAAAATACAGAGCTAGATGGACCTTTGGTCTAGCCCAGTGTGGTTTTTCTTATGGTTTAAA
Organism: Mauremys reevesii; assembly: GCF_016161935.1. Taxonomy (NCBI): domain Eukaryota; kingdom Metazoa; phylum Chordata; order Testudines; family Geoemydidae; genus Mauremys; species Mauremys reevesii. The sequence goes on from NC_052639.1 coordinate 16,898,255, forward strand.
TTACACTCACAGGCACTGATAATAGAATTACTGAAAGTTTGGGATTTAAGAGCTGATAGGTCAGTGGGCCAAGCCCTCGTGGATGAACCTCCTCTGGGACAGAGGCAGGTTTGGGCTCTCGCACCAAATGCTCATTGTGGCTGCCAGAATCTGTGGGCAGCTCATTTAGTTTCCACCCAGGGTTGAGTCCCTGGTTCACACATCGAGGATAACAACCCTTTGTTTCTCCTGCCCCAATAACATGGAGACTGGGAATGAAGTGATCATTTCGGCAAGCAACCCAACCTATTTCCAACATACTGTAAATCCACATGCAGACTCATACACGAAACCTTGCAAGAAAATCTTCCTGAGGGGGTCTGAAGCACCTGCTGCTGGAGGGAAGGAGGGAGCTGTGGGTTGGGATTGAGGAGCAGCGTGAGGAGCGGGGGGCCTGTGGATTGGGATTGAGGGGCACTAGGAATAGAAGGGGCCTGTGGGTTGGGATTGAGGGGCACTGGGAATAGGAGGGGGCTGTGGGTTGGGACAGAGGAGAAGGGTGAAGAGGAGCAGGCTCTGGTTGGGAGTGAGGCTGGGGACTGGGTCCCAATACTAAAATTTAGGGTTTAGATCAATGTTAGGACAGGGTGGCAGTGGAGGGATGAGTGAGTCCCTAGACAACACAGTGAGTACGGTGCCTTCTTATTTTCCCCCTTTTCCACCCAGGCAGGCAGGTGAACTCTACAGAGGCACCTCTGGGCTTGCACTGACTAAGGACAACAGCTGTGAGTGGGGTGAGAGGGGATGGCTCATGTTAAAGGACTTTTGGTTGCTGGACTTATGAACTGTAGGGAGAAGGACACTGCCCAGCTTATTTGGGGGTGGGTCTTTCCCTCATGGTTTATGTTTATGTGTTGGGGCTGCTGACATGACTTCTGCTAACCCTGGGCTTACATTGCAGTGTAGACATACCCTGAGAGGGCATCTAGACTGTGATAAAATCCCTGTGGCCCGGCTGGCCTGGATGATCTGATTTGGGCCCTGGGGCTCAGACTGGAGCCCAGGCTCGAGACCTCACCCTCGTGGGGTCTTGGAGGCTGGGCTGAAGCCCAAGTGTCTACACTGTAATTTTATAACCCTGCAGCACAAGCCCCACAAGCCTGAATCAACTGACCCAGGGTTTGAGAATAGTGACTTGGTGTGTTAATGGCAGTGTAGACATAATGCTAGGCTATGTCCACACTGCAATGAAACACCCAGGGCTGTCCTGTGCCAGTGCAGGCTCCCAGGCTAGGGCCATGGGGTGGTTAATTTGCACTGTAGACATCTCAGCTCAAGCTCAATATCAGGTTCTGGGAGCCTCAAAGTTGGGAGGAGTTTAGCAAAGTGAAAAAGGTAAAATGGCAGTGGAGTATTGCCTGGAGTCAATGGCATTTCTCCATTGGTCTGTCTGCTTTGGGACAGGGACAATAACATGTCCTGCTGCTTTCGTTATTTCAAAGGGCGGTTTAGGATTTTCATTCTCACACACGGTGCACGAAGCAGGACTCAATCCTGGGTGGAAACTAAATGAGCTGCCCACAGATTCTGGCAGCCACAATGAGCATTTGGTGTGAGATCCCAGACCTGCCCCTGTCCCAGAGGGAGGGGGGTCATCTGTGATGGGCTGGAACACTGACCTATCAGCTCTTAACTCCCAAACTTTCAGTAACTCTGTTATCAGTGCCTGTGAGTGTAATTTAAACCATAAAAACAGCCACCCTGGGCTGGACCAAAGGCCCACCTAATGCTGTATTTTGTCCTCTGACAGCAGCTAATATCAGGTACCCAAAGAGTTACTCAACAAGGCACCACTGGGAGTTGAACTCAGGATCTCTTGTTTAGAAGGTAGGTGCTTTAGCCAGCTAAGCCATGGTGCCTACCTAGAGCTAAGGCACAGTGATGCCCACAGCTGACTCCTGACAGCTCCACCAGGGCCTGACACGCTTTGCATGTGTTTGGATTCTGCAAAGCAGAGAAGCAGGTGAGCTTTTCCTGCAAGCTGTGTGTGTGTGTGTGTGTGTGTGTGTGTGAGAATCTTTGGCCATGTCTGCACTACAAAGTTATTTCAGCATCATTATATTGCTCAGGTGTGTGAAAACACACAATGCTCCTCGGTTGGCAGCTTGTGGCTGGTACACACACTGCAATACCACGTCTGGCGACAAAGCTGCCCTGTTTTGGTGACAAAATAAAAACACCTTGACGAGAGGTCTAGAGCTTTTGCAGCAAACTTAAAAGACAAATTGTCAGTGTAAATGCTGCTGGTCATTATATCACCATGACTGGCCTCCACCAGTATCCCACCATGCCTGCCGTGAACTTGCCTGCCCTGCATTCCTGCTACAGAGGCTGGGCCTCTCCCATTTCATAGCTCCAGAAAGTTCTGACAGTTGAGTCACCATCTGAGGGAGGAATAGCTCAATGGTTTGTACATTGGCTTGCTAAACCTCAGGTTATGAGTTCAATCCTTGAGGGGCCATTTAGGATTGGGGCAAAAACTGTCTGGGGAGTGGTCCTGCTTTGAGCAGGGGTTGACTAGATGATTTCTTGAGGTCCTTTCCAGCTCTGATATTCTATGATTCTACACTGGGATTAGGTTGATATAACTGCATTGCCAGCCTAAGTAATGTAATTACACCAACCAAATTTTGTAGTGTAGACCTGTCCAAAGAATCACACACACACCTTGGGAGCAAAACTTCAGCTGCTCCTCTGCTTTACACAATCCAAACAGGAGCAACACTTGTCAGGTCCCAGTGGGGATTGGCAGAGAGTCAGGTGTGGGCAGACACGATGCTTTAAATAACAGCAGGTACCATGGCTTAGCTGGTTAAAGTGCCTGTTTTGTAAACAGAAGATCCTGGGTTCAACTCCCAGTGCTGCCTTGAGGAGTGGCTTTGGGAGACCTGGTATTGGCTACTGTGAGAAAACAAGATTCAGAGCTGGATAGACTCCTATGCTGCCCCTTCCTCCTGCTCACTGCTCTCCTCCTCACTTGCCCTTACGGTCATTACAAAGTGGCAAGGCAGAGCCCTCCCATTTTTAAAGTCCTGGGGTGTTGTTCCCCTGTTCAGGCCCCCTGGGGCCCTGCACTTCACACAGCCTCCCTGATTTCAGCTGTTAGTGAGGGAGCCTGACTGCTTGCGCAGACTGTGCAGTTTCTTTCATGAGAGACACTCTCACAAAGCAGTAGTAATGCTTATTGCTGGTTATGAGTGATTTCAGATCTGTTGTTCTGCAGCAAGACTTCCATTGAGTCTTAACCAGCTCTGTTATTACAAAGGGAAGAACAAAAGGGTGAAATGGTGCCTGGACCCCTTAAGAAGAATCCACCCCACCAAGTACCAACACTTGTTGCTATCCGCTCTCAGCTAAGTTTTGGGGTCACCCTTGCCTTTATCAACCTGGGGCTCAGAAAATCATAGCAAGCATGTTCTCCAGTGGTGCAATTAGTTAGTGCACAGTACTTATAGAGCAGTGCTGAGGAGCTATGCTGAGGTTGTGAGTTCAAGCTGCACCTGGAGCACTGGTTTCCATTAACCAAGTGGCATCACCCTCATTTGGTCCTGTGGAATGTAGAATTCCAGCCCTGGGACACGGAGGAGAGGAGACAAACACGCTCCCTTCAAGTATTACCTCCTCTCTAGAGCACAGGTCAGAATCTAGAATCCTTTCTCCCCACCCCAGCCCCTGTGCCAGGATCCTCAAGCAGAGCCTGAGTCCTGCCCTGGCGTCTGTACCATTGACAAACTCTAAGTGACAGGGACAAACACTCAAATCCCGCCTGGTGCGGGAGCCAGGTTTGTTCTTCAAATTCTGTCGTTCGTACATTTCCAAGTCTGGGAATGTCCCACAACAGCATTGAATGGGAAGCTGCCTGCAGAACAGTTACAGTGCACAGAGCTCCTGTGGAGGAGGGTGGGAATTAGTAACATTTTGAAGATCGTTTGGGAAATGAGCCTTGCTGACAAGGTTTGACTCTGAACATATATCACCTTCAGTTGTTATGTTGAGGGATCTTTAATATATTTTTGTGAGGTTAACAACTATCTCCTCAACTTTATTTACTCAACTTAAAAATTGATGTCACTTGATTTTTGCATCTCCCTGTGAAAATACAACTGACACGTGTGGCTTTCTACAGGGGGTCATGATGTTAAAGTTGGGGAAATCAGGTCTTTGTACTTCTGTGGAGGGGGGGTTGCTTTTTTACAGCTGAATCACTGCCAGGCACACCGGGCAGTTAGCTGCACCCACTGTCCTTGCCCGGCCCCTGCTGAACCCTGGGCGGCTGCACTGCCGTGCTGGAGTGACTCTGCAGGGGGAGAAGCTGCTGTGGAGCAAGGTAGAGCAGGTGCAGGAAGGAGACGGGGTCACTATTCACATTCTGAACTGCACAATTTTCCAAATTTGGGAATAGATTCATAGACTTAAGGTCAGAAGGGACCATTATGATCATCTAGTCTGACCTCCTGCACAATGCAGGCCACAGAATCTCACCCACCCACTCCTGTAACAAACCCCTAACCTATGTCTGAGTTACTGAAATCCTCAAATCGTGGCTTAAAGACTTCAATGTGCAGGGAATCCTCCAGCAAGTGACCCGTGCCCCACGCTGCAGAGGAAGGCGAATGTCCAAGAACAATTCTAAGGGGAAGGTGAACGCAGAGCAGTGACACTGGAGATGCCCAGACCTCCAATGGGGGAAGCGTAGAAATTAATATTGGGAAGATCATTTGTGAAATTAGTCGTCACTGACAAGCTTTGTCTCTGTTCCTATTTCACGCAATGGTGTTAGTTAGAGGCATCAGGACAGGTTTTTACTATATTAATTAAACACTTAATTTTATTTACCCAAGCCAAAAACTTAGTGTCACTTATTTGTTCTCTGTCCTAGCAAGAATGAATTGAATTTCATGACTTTCTGGAAAGTGCAGCGAGATGAAATGTGGGGAATTCAGTCTGTGTGTTTGTGAGCTGATGTTTTCCTCTCACAGGTCAGTGCCTGCATTGAAATACCAAGAGGGATCTAAGGGCTGGTGTACGCTGGGCACTGAACTGACAGAGCGACGTCTCTCAGGGTGTGAATCCCCCCTCCCCCCAAACCCATAGAGTTAAGGTGACCTAAGCCCTGGTTAGATAGTGCTAAAGAAAAGGAAGAATTGTTCTGTCAATGCAGCTATTACAGGGATGGGAAAACCCTCCAGTCACTGTCTACTCCAAAGTGCTATAGCAATGCCACAGCAGCATTTTAAGTGTAGACAGAGTGAAGCTAGATCTGGCTCCAATTTGCACTGTGGATGCTCAGGCACTAAGACTACAATAATAACAACAACAGCACAGTGCTTATGTAGTTAGCAGGATTTAAACCTGCATGAGGTGACCCCAAGGGATTTCTAGTCCATCGCCTTAACCACTCGGCCACACCTACTTGATGTACAGCTGTTCCACTGCATGATGATTCAGTTCTCACTGAATTGTCACTTCAAATTGTTTGCTCAGACCAGCTTCCCAGCACACTCACGGCTGCGCATCAGTGTAAGTGTGTCCTGGGCTGAACAGTGAGAATTCCTGCCCATTTCCTTCTGGCTGGAGCAGGCTGAGAGTGTGTTTGTGTTAATGGCATTGCTGTAGATTGTTGTTCATTCCCCACTCTGACAATACAGGGAATAAGGGAATCTCTGATTTACCCTAACTACTTTTGTTGTTACAGTGGATGAAATGACATTTTCCCCTATCCCTGCCCTGTTCCTGCTCTTTGTTATAGTTCAATATATTTTAACTGAGGAAAATGATAATAAAAATATCTGCTCTCCAGCAAAACTTGAAGCAACATCAAAGCAACGGGAATGAAACAATTTGTTCCTGAAGGGGGAACTTGATGACTAACAATTGCTTTGAAATGGGGAACAGTAAAACCGTGACGCTCAGGCTTTGGCCAGCCCTAATCAAGGCATTTCTCACATTCTCTCCCATGTGGCTTGTCTGATGTCTAATAGGGAACGTCCTCTGATTGAAGCTTTTCCCAAATGCAGAGCATGTGTAGGGTCTCTCTCCACTGTGGATTCTACGATGTCTGACAAGGTTTGAGCTGTCAATGAAGGTTTTCCCACACTCAGAGCATGTGTAGGGTCTCTCTCCTGTGTGGATTCTACGATGTCTGCTCAGGCTAGGGCTCTGTTTGAAGTTTTTCCCGCACTCAGAGCATCCATAAGGTTTCTCACCTGTGTGGATTATCTGAGGTGTGATAAGGGCTGACGACCGACTGAAGCATTTCCCACACTCAGAGCACGTGTAGGGTTTCTCTCCTGTGTGGATTCTCTGATGCGCGACAAGGGCATATCTCCAACTGAAGCATTTCCCACACTCAGAACATCCATAAGGTTTCTCACCCGTGTGGATTCTCCTATGTGTGATAAGGTAGGAGTCTGACTGAAGCTTTTCCCACACTCAGAGCACATGTAGGGTCTCTCTCCTCTGTGGATCCCCTGATGTGTGAAAAGGTCTGAACTCCCATTGATGCTTTTCCCACACTCATGCCATGTGTAGTGTGTCTCTTCCAGGTTGATTCTCTCGTGTGTAATAAGGTCTGAGAGGCTACTCAGGTTTTCCTCTGGCCTCTGCTGAGACTCACAGGCTTTTGCTTTTTCTGGGAGTGCACAACTCTCGGAAACATTCCCTTGGGTCTTCCTGATAATGTCCTATGTGGTTCTACTTGCTCAGCATCTTCTTACTGGGGATTCTCCTCATTCTCACTCACCATCCCAACACCTGATGGGAGACAGAGAGAATCCAGACATAGGTCACTCCCTGCGCTGGAGAGAAAGGAAATCTCAGAGACAAGAAGGGAAAAGGGATGAACAAACCAAAATACGTGTGGGAGAGATCAAACCTATCAGGAGCTCATTTTCTCAAACCCTTCCCCAGATGAGAGAGGAAGGGATCAGTTCTGGGTGTGCATCTCACCACAACACTCAGGGAAAGTGAGATTGGGGAGGGACCTGCTGCCAGTTGTCAGTTAGGTAGGTGGGAAGCCATGAGTGACATCTGCCTAATGATTCCACATCTGAAGGGAACAATCCTGAACTTGCAGAGCTCACAAGGTCTTTGTAGGGCATCCCAAATGTTTCCTGTATTCATGGAGAGTTTTTGAGTTGGTTTAACCAATCCTCACCTGTGCAGGCAGCTCGGGAGCACTTAATTCTCAGAGCCCTGGCGGTCTGGGACCCACGGCTCTTCCCTCGTTCCAGCTGCGAGATCACATCAGGTTTGGAATTTAGAAACCCTACGCCAGGCAAAGAAAACAAGGGAGGTCAGTGGAATTTGTGGGATACTTGTCACAAAGAATAGTCCACGGTTTTAACCGCAGCTCATTTTTAAGCAGTAACATCCCAAGGCCAGCTTCCTTGGCTCAAAGTGGCAGGAGAGTTATTATTATTATAAATCATATGTATTACCTTAGTGCCTAAGGACCAGCTAACAGTGGGTCCCCATTGTGCTAGGCAAAGTACAAACACAGAATAGTAGATGGCCCATGCCCTAAACGATTTACAATCTAACTAGACAAGACAACCACAGAATGGGGAAGGGGTAGAACCACCTGATAACGAAATAGATATTAAGATGCTTAAAGAAAATTTAGTTTGATAGCATCCTGTCTGGCAAGAAATCACTTATCAACAGTTGTGGTACCTCATTTCTGTATTGTTTTATCTTTATGTCCACCACTTTTCTGGTTCTGTAATTGTTTCTGCCAGGTATAATTAATTTTGCTGGGTGTAAGTTAATTAGGATAGTAGGATATAATTGGTTAGGTAATTATGTTGCAATACGTTAGACTGGTTAGTTACATTTCAGTAAAATGATTGGTTAAGGTGTAGCTGGGAATATGGCTATATAAACTGGGGTCAAACAGGAGGGGGAAGGGAAATTGGAATCAGGTTTATTAATGGGGAAATGGGAACAGGGACACAGACAAGGCTCTGTGGCCTCAGAGCTGGGAAGGGGATGCAGGCTAAATGCTCTGTGGCCTCAGAGCTGGGAACGGCACACTGGGGAACAGACTCTCTGACGTACAGCGATGAGCCCGACTGGTGTGAAGGGCTTCGAATCTGCTTGCTTGGAAATAACCCCAATAAACATTGCACTATCTGCCGTTTGGACTTCTGGTCTTTGCTGCTTGCTGTCTGCGTGACAAGAACCAGGAAGTGGGCGGGGAGGGAAAGCCTCTAACAAAACTGACACGACCTGATAACCAAGAGGTGAGCCTTAGGGAAGGTTTTAATACACTTTGTAACTGATGAGGGATTCCCACGAGGACTGATGAGGGTGCAATGGTACATACACATTTAGATCCTTTTCTTGTTTTATCTCTTTTTCCCATAAGGCTTAACATCTGGCGCAGTGTCATGGATGCACAGGATCTGTGCAATGCCCTGGCTTTTAAACAGTCCTTGGGAGGTGCCCCTTGAGTGCGCTGGACCCCCAAGGGGTCCCACTCTTCCACAAGGAGAGACCATGTAGCTTCAACACTTGAGACTGAGCCTCTGGATTCAACACTCCTATTTCAACCTGTGAGCTCTGCCAGCAGGTCCAGCTGAATGACACTCCTGTTCAGAGACTGCTCCTCATTCATGCTTCAATGCACCTCAGCAAGTTTTTGCTGTGACACTGGGCAGACTGTTAAAATATAGCAGGGTTTATTAGTCAACTGAAACACAGCATTAGAAAGGCTTTAGATTAGGACAGAGAAGCAAAGAAGACAATATAGTCCATATTGGCCAATGCTCTTGAGCCAGGCTGCTGTTAAAAAAATCCCCTCCATAAAAGTATTAAGCGTAGTCTTGAAGCCAGATATGTCTTTTGCCCCCAATACTCCCCTTGGAAGGCAAGACTAAACTCCCTAGTGCCAATTTATAGCCACTGGTTCTTCTTCTTCTCCACGGCATCGCTCGTGGAGAACAAGGACCTGCAAATCTACAGTCGTACTCTATCTTTGTTTCAAGAATGAAAACAAACTACCGCCTCAGAGGACCGGAACGGATTTCAGCTGATGGACAGCTTTCCTCAGTGTTTGTACATTTTAACAGGAATATATTGAATGATGAAATTCATTTCACGTCCCCGTTCAGCGGAACTCCTGAACATACAGGAGATGGATATGAAAATATAGATCACTTAAAAAAGAGGACATGTAAGAGAGCAGCTGGACTTGAACCAGAAACCTCTCGATCCGCCCTCAAATGCACCACCACTGAGTTCCCTGAGGCAGCTGAGTGTTGGAGCCAGTGATGTTGAAGAGTATGAAGGGGACACTTATTTCAAAGAGCTTCTCTTCCATTCCCAGACATGAGTGGTTTTAAAAATGGAGTTTCATTACATTTTCTATGTGCATGTAAACACCACAGCTTGCACAATCCCCACAACTGCTCAGTCTCACCAGAGCACAATAACTTTGGAGGCCCCACACCCAGCTACCCAGCTTTGCGGCCTTTAACCTCTTCGCACACAAAGAGGAGACACTTCAATTTGGAAACGAGATAAGATGCTTCAGTCAGGGTAAGCAGTTGCTCCCCTTCATGATTGAAAGATCATAAAATGCCAGTAAAATTGACTTTCAGCCCTTACACAGCAGACCCCACTGACGGCATCTCGCCGGGGCCGGGTGGAGCCAGCTCACCTTATCAAACCTTCCCATACCCGGGGGAACGGGAAAGTGCGAGGCTGCAGCGCCACCTAGCGGCCACAGGACAAATCGCCGGCTGCTGCACCTGTGGGCACTGGGAGTTCGCTTAACATGGAAAGCTGCCTAATGCACGGTTGGCAAAACGGGGGTCTGCTGCACTACATCATCATCTGCAATGACTCAACCCGATAGGACACCTCCTGTGCTACGCTGCTACTAGTGACCCTCTCAAACAGGTCCCCACAGCTCCACAGCCTCCCCCCACCAGGAGGCAGCTAGGAGAGGCTTGTTACACTGCTCTACAGCCAAAATGCTTCTGAAATAAATGGAGTCCAACTTTACTAATTCTGGGTCACTGAGAACGAAAATGATCCTTAAAATTCTTGATTGGCTCTAGTTTTCAAGATATGCTATTGAGTCAGTATTTATGACCCTTGACTTGGGAATGGCGGAGGATAAGTGAGTTATAAAGGGACGGGATCTCAATTTAAACCAGTAATGACTAAACTACATCTTTGACTGGATCTATGAATAAATCTATGAATGGCTTTGGACAGTACTTGCTTTTAGGCAAAACAATGAAGGATACAGTCTGAAGCTGGTATTGCCTCATACATGATATGAATTGCATCATGTTATTCCTAGAAGTCATGGATGATGCAATCATAATGAAGCTGAACCAATTGCCCTATATCAGGTCTAGAAATCATACAGTGTCTTGCTCTCTTATTTGTCAGTGTTTGATTTTGCAAAGGGACCCATTTCTCTTTAGCCAAAGTGAGCAGAGATGCCTCGTACTTGTGTGAACAGTGCAGATAACTTGTGCTATGTTTGTGGTGAAGTGACTTTTGCATCACAAAAGTGCAGTATAAACACTATGGTTAAGAAAGCCTATCACTTTTCTTTTGGCTGCAAAATTGGAGATCAGGTGTGTGTTGGAAGCAATGAGTGTGGCAATCTCAGTGAACCGACGGAGGGTGATGGTGGTCAGAGAGAGACAACGGAAGATTAAAGGGGCAACGATGGGCATAGCGATGATGATTGTGTTGTATTTCATTCCTTAGATCTGGTGCCAGCGCCTGTCTCTTTAGCCTTGTAGTTTACCAAGAGTAAAACTAAATATCTGTTGAGATACAAGGGAGAGTCTGTGTCCATTCCTGCTAGCTGCACAGGACTTTGACGTTGCTGCTTTCAATCCTCCGGCCCTGCCGAGACAAGGAACAATTCAGGCGGTCACTGAACTGAAGGAGGGAGATGATTTTCTGACAGGGAGGGACAGCTCCTCTTAAAGGTGTTTGGCAGGCAGCCTCCATCCCAGGTCTGTCCCGACAACACCCAGTTGAAAAGGGACTCTCTCAGCCCTTCTCAGCCCGGTGAAAACGAGCGAGTGAGTGAGCGTGGGGGAGAGCGAGCGACGGAGGGAGATGGATTGAGCGGGCCGGGACCTCGGTGAAGGGGCAGGATGAGGGTGTTCAGTTTTGTTGGGTCAGAAAGTTGGCAACCCCAGATCCAGGGGAAACAACTCAAACACCCAACGAGTCTGGCCAGGGGCAGGACATCAGCTTTGAGAGGAGGGGTGGGTGTGGCAGTGACATCACAAAGGCCTTTTGCAGGAACTCGGCCTATTGGGCAAAGGTGGTGGGGAGGGGGTGACCTCACAGAGAGACCCCGACATCAGCCGGGCAGGACAGAGGTGCAGGGCCAGTCCAGTCTCTGAGACCTCCCGGCTTTGCTGCCGCAAGTCTCCTTCGCGAGGTCTCTCCTCGAGGGCTGAGAGAGAATTAGGATTCACGGATGTGAGCATGAGGAGGAACCTCTGTGGAGTTTTCTCCTTTCCTCCCACTGACTGTGCCAAAAAGAAACTTCCCTTTGAGAAGGTAAGAGGCTCAGAGAGGTTTGGAACCTGTTCATTCTGATCCACCTGGCGCAGGCAGCATTCTAGGCCCAGACAGCACTGGCTTCAGGTGGCAGAATTTGATTTCTCCCTAGGTTTTGATGATTGGAATCCCTGGGGACATTGGGGTGTATCCTTTTTGGTTTCCCTTTTCCTCTTTCCTCCCTCCTTTCGCCTCTTGCTTCTTTTTTCCCTTTTCCCAGCTTCCCTCCTTCTAACAAGGAGGGACGTGTCTGGAGTGTGGGCGGGGGAGGGGGTTGCTCTCATTGCAGAGGTCCTCACCAAGAGGTGGGTCTGGGTCTGAGAGTGATCCCCTGTGATGGTGACCTGGGCCGTCCTTTGGGACATCTGGTGAGACCCCTCAGCCTCCCGCCCTCAGAGTCTCAGTGGTGATTGGCCGAGCAGGGGCTATCGTGAGCGAGGAGACTCAGGTCCTTTGGTCTTTTTTCAAATCAGGCAAAGAAGTCACAACCAATCCAATGTACGGGATTAATCTTGCTGCTTCTCTCCATTAATTGTCTCTTAGCAGGTGATGATTTCCTCTAATGTTCTAGGTCTTCTAAAATCCTTGCTGAATAATTACTATGAACCCCTGTTGGTCTGTAGCTCACTTGAGAGCACTTTATTCTGATCAGTCAGCGTATGAAATTGAAGATCTGAGAGAGAGGCTGAAAGTCAGGAGCAGTGTTTCCTCTAATTTGTTATGTCCGTGTGCGGAATGAATTTTGTTGTGTGCACCAATACGGAGGTGAGGTGTGACACATCACCTGTCTATTGGTGCTCATTCCAAACTTCATTCTGCACATGGATGGTGTGTGACGTGGTGAGACTGAAGGGTTAGGAGTGTGGAGGGGGGCTCAGGAAGGGCAGAGGTTGGGGTGCCAGGGCTCCGGCTGGGGGTGCAGTCTCTGGGGTGGGGTTGGGCTGAGAGCTGGAGCAAAGGGTTGGGGTGCAGGGGTGTGAGGGCTCCGGCTAGGGATGCGGCCTCTGGGGTGGGGCTGAGAATAAGGGGCTTGGAGTGCAGGTTGCCCCAGGGAGAGAGGACTCCCCCACTGCTCTCTCTCACCACAGCAGATCAGGGTCAGGTGAGAGGGCACCTGTCTCCTGGCCACAGCAGCGCTGGTGGGGCTTGGCTGGGTCGGGCTGGGGCAGGGGGAGGGAACAGGATTTATTTTTCCTAAGTCAAAAGGAGGAAGGGATGGAGTTATGCTTCAGTTTTTACCTTATAAACTTAAGTCCTGTCTAACCTACAGGACACTATGGGAATAAGACACCATGTCATGTGGTGACATCACAAGAGCAGAGGATGTGAGAACTACAGCAACTGAGAGGGTGGGGGGGTTAGAATCAGATTGTTTCAAATGCTGCATCCGTCGGCTGACATTTAACAGCAACGCTTAGCTAACACAATGGAGAAAGGAATTCTCTGCTAAAGATTCAACCTGCCCCGTTGGCCAACTCCACCCCTTCCTGACCGGAGGTGCTCAGAACACCCTCCCCACTCACACCATCACCCCCCACACAAGCCCACAGCTGGGCACCCAGCACAAAACAAGGGAGGGAGTTACTTGGCTTATTTTACTTTTTACTTTGCAAAAGGTTTTTTAAAAAGCATTTTCTGCTCCTGTTCCCCATGATGGAGAAGCAGATGGTTGTGGAGAAGGGGATCTGCGAGTGGTGGAGTCGGGAACTTGGGGCGAGGCAGAGGGAGGGGAGTGTGTGAGGGGGGAAGGGGCAGTCGGGGTGAAGGGAGGCTAAAGGGGGTCAGGTCAGGCAGCTGGGTGCGGGGTTTGGGGGGAGGCTGAAGGAGGCAGTTGGATGTAGGGGGGAGACTGAAAGGGCAGCTGGGGAGGAGCCTGGGGGGCAAGGGACAGCTGAGGGGACAATGAGGGAAGGGACCGGGGCAGTTGTGGGAGGCAGAAGGGGGCAATTGGGGCAGTTGAGGGAGGCTGAAGGGGTAATGGGGGAAGTTGAGGAGGATAAAGGGGGTGATGGGGGCAGTTGGGGAGGCTGAAGGGGCAATGGGTTGAAGGAGGCCGGGCAGAGAGGCTGTTGGGGCTGCCTGTCCCCACGGGAGGGGAGGAGGAAAAGGAGCTGCCCTTCTTTCTGAAGCTGTTTCCTGTTAGATCTTGCAACTTCACTGTTCCTGAGCAGGGTCCTGTGATGAAAAGGAAACTAGAGAGATTCGTGGTCCTGCTTTCAGCAGGGGCTTAGGCTGATGACCTCCTGGGGTCTCTTCCAACCTCATTGTCTAGGATTCTGTGTTTCTGTGGAGGACAGGTCCATCAATGGCTGTTGGCCAGGGTGGGCAGGGATGGTGCCCCTAACCTCTGTCTGTCACAAGCTGGGAATTGGGCGACAGGGGATGGCTCCCTGGATGATTCCTGTCTGTTCATTCCCTCTGGGGCACCTGGCACCGGCCGCTATCGGCCGACAGGACACTGGGCTAGATGGAGCTTTGGTTTGACCCAGTCTGGCCGGTCTTCCTTCTAATGCTCTTCTCACATGCTCAGTAACAGCTGCAAGCTGCTGCCCTCACGCACCATCAGAATCTGCTCCTGCAATCAAAGGTCGGAAAATCCCTGAAGGGGGAAATTGAGGGGCGTGATGAGCAGAGGGACAAAACTGGGACAGGATCAGGGGTTCAGACGGGGCCATGCCAGGTAGGTGCAGAAGGAAAACCCCAGCCAGAGGGAGGCAGAGGGGATAGAAGTCCCCACAGATGGGGTGAGCCGGCAGCAGCAGTTCCACACTAGGTGTGGTGGATGGTAGAAGGACTCGTGTTCCTCGCAGGATGGTCCCTCTCAGCCCCCTCCCCAGGGCTGTGGTGTTAAAGGCCCCGAGTGGCCCAGTGCCCAGGCTCCACCGCCTGCTCTAGCTGAAATGGTGACTGAGCTGCCAAGGGAGATGTGATTCAGGAAATAGTTTAAACCTCCCTCCCCATCCTCATCATAAAGCAAACTGATACTTTTAGACGTGTTTACGCCATTTCAAAGAATTCCTGGCCAGTTTCCGTCTCGGTAACATGTCTGCTTGGAGCCTCAGAGTAGCTCAAGATTTGTCTTATCTGCTGCTCTGATTGCCTGAGTTAGTCTCCCTGTCCTGAGCTCCTGGAGTTCTGCACCTTTCATTGTTTATTTCTAGCAATGGTATTTTGATGACAGTGTTTAGTAGTTCAGGCACCCAGCTGAGAGGCAGGAATTAGGACACACCGGGAGCTGATCCCCTGCCCCACTCGCCTCATTAGTTAGCCCCAATGAACCCCCTTCAAAGGGAAAGCTGGACAGAGCCCCACCACGGCACACTGCTTCGTGCACTGACCTGAAACATGGGGGACCCTGGTTCAAATCCTTTCTCCCTTGTGGACAGTGGCGGGGGGGATGCTGGCAGCCCCAGCTCATGCCTGTGGCCTGTGGCCTCAGGCCTCCCTGAGGCACAGATCTAGCCCAAAGGCAGACTTGCCTAGGTGGCAGGATAGCCCCGAGTGCCCAAGGGGACTGTCTGTGACTCCCTGCTCAGGCTGTTCGTGTGCCTGGGGAGTTCGCTCTCGGGGGGTGGAAGCTCCCAGTCCCCATGGGGGGTGCCCTGGTGTGTAACAGTCTGCCCTGAGCTTGCTACTCACGTCCCTGAGCTACTCTCTGCAGCTGGACAGAGGGAATTGAACCTGGCTCTCCCACATGGCAGGTGAGTGCTGGGAGCACAGGACCTATCTGTGAGAGAGGGGCAGGGCTAGGACACCTCCCCGTTGTCAGTGTCTCCCTGGGCGGGCTTGGCTGGCTCCCTGCCTGGGGAGCTGGTGGTTGGGAGTTGTGTTGTAAGGTGCCTGTGTCGCCTGTGCATCGTACAGGGAGTTCAGGCCCCTAACTCCGCTTAGTGGATCACTGGGTTGTTCCTGTAAAAGCAGCAAAGAATCCTGTGGCACCTTATAGACTAACAGACGTTTTTGCAGCATGAGCTTTCGTGGGTGAAACAACAATTCGGTTGTTCCTGGATTTTCTCGCTGCTGAAACCAGGTCCTGTGACGCTAGCACAGCCCCCCCTCAGTCCCGTCACGGGGTGTAGCCAGTCCGGTCTCTGCAGAGCCCAGCTGAGCAATGCCTGATTGACATGGGTGTGCACAGGAGAAGAGACAGAGCACAGGCTGGAAAGTGACACATCACAGCAAAGCCCAAACGCTCCTCCTAGGGGCACGATATTCCCTGTGGGTGCTGGGGGGACACGCTGTGATGGGATCCGCTGTGCCCCCGAACCCTCTCCAGCCTTGGCTGTCTCCCACAATGCCCTGCTAGTGACCAGCAGCAACCCCTCCAGGCGCTGTTATCCTCGGCACAACGGCATGTGGAGCGGCTTGATTGCATGGATGCTGCCGAGCCACTCGTGAATCCCACAGTGAGGTGCCCGCCAGATCCCCCCAGCTCCCAGCACTGCGCCTCAGGAATATGCTGTGTGTGTTAGTAATTGGTTCCCCACTTCCCCACTGGAAGGTGGAGCTACACCAGGAACGTGGGGTCTGTGGTGTCGCGGTTTGGGTGGGTTATTGGAAGAGTGGGGAGGACTAGTCTATGGCAGAAGCCTGCGATTTGCCTTGCCTGCCCGGCTTGCGCTTTTTTTCACTTTTGGTTTTTGATTTTTTTCCTCCACTGTCATCAGTTCATCCCTTCCCACTGAACTGCCCAGTGCCTGGCTTGGAGGTGGAGGCAGGAGGAGAGAGACAAGAGTGAGATTTCAGCATCTCCAGTAGCCCCAACAAACACTGTGGGGTTTTAATTCATAGCTGTTGTCGGTCTGGGGGAGACCCTGGTGCACCAGCGGGGGAGGGTGTCTGATGGGGTTGGTGGTCTGGCTGGGGGCAGACATTGCATCCCCTTTCCCACTGCTAATTGAATGAGAAGACAGACGTCCCTGTGGAGCAGATAAGAGCCTCCGAGAGGTTTCATGTTGTTGTTTCATGTTGTCCTAGGTTTCCTTCCTATGGACTGCATCACCAAGTGGAATTCATGGCAAACCATTGCTATTACGCAGTAAAACATCTTTAAGACTTCGTCTTTGATGAATCAATGAACAGTCTCCACTCATGTGGATTGTGAACGATGTTGCAATGTCCTGGTGAAATCGCCGCCCAAAACTGTGGAGCTGCAGTAGTGCTGGGGCAGTGATCCCCACCAGTGACCTGGGCCATCCTTTGAGCTCTCTGGTGAGACCCCTCAGCCTTCCATCCTCAGTCTCTACCCTGATTGGCTGAGCAGGGCGTTAATGACAGGGAGGAGACTCAAGGCCTTTTTGTTCTCTTTTAAGACCAAGTAAATAAGTCATAACCAGTTATATGTTTCATGGATTGTGCTGCTTCTCTGCATTAATTGTCTCTGAGCAGTTCATGATTCTCTCTAACATTGCAGTTCTCCTAAAATACTGGCTGAATAATTACTGTGCACACTTGTTGGACTGGAGCTCATCTAAGAGCACTTTATTGAGGTCATTCAATGTATGAATTTCAAGATCCGATGTTTGCATCTGAAGAAGTGGGTATTCACCCACGAAAACTCATGCTGCAGAACATTTGTTAGTCTATAAGGTGCCACAGGATTCTTTGTTGCTTTTAAAGATCCGATGGTTAATTTAAAAATCAGGTCTCTGGGGGTCCTATTCCCAATTCAGCCATTGACTGGCTTTGTGACCTAAGGCAAGTCAATTCTCCTTTTTCAGTCTGAGCATCTCCCTCTTTCAAGTAGGGATAATAATGATCCGCTCCTACCTACCTCAACACACTCACTCTTCCCCAGCACACACACACTGTCTCTCCCCACACACAAACAGTCTCCACACTGCAGCTGAAAAGCAGCTGGCAATCTAGTAGGATGACCCTGGAACAATGGGATAGAGAAACCTTCATCACTGAAAGTGCAGCCACAAAGACACCACACACCAGCTTCCCCTAGCTGGTAAGAATCAAACCTCCACAGAAAGATCCCTATGGTATCGTAGGCCAGCTTCCTAGGGCCTCAGCCTCAACCACTTAACACAGGGGCCTTTCTACACTCTGGTTCTGTTCTAACGGAAGGATCATTTCCAATTATTCGCTCAGACCAGCTTGCCCAGCACCCTCACTGCTGTGCATCTCTGTATGTGTGGCCATGGCTGAACAGCAAGAATTCCTGCCCATTTCCTTCTGGCTGGAGCATGGTTAGAGGTGTTTGTGGTTAATGATTTTGCTGTAGATTGTTGGCTTCCTGCTTTGGCAATTCAGACAGTCCCTTTTCCCAACATATCTCCAGCACATCAGTCCCCGGCTGAGTCTCCTGGGCAGTGTAAAACATCCCTTGTTTGGTGCTGCCAAGGGGATCGTGCAGAGCTGAGATGTCTCTCGGCTTGGATCAAAGGGGAATGTTGGATGGAATTTATCACACAACCCTCCTGCTCCGCAGAGCCCCATGGGGAGAATGTAGAGAAGGGGGAGTCATTCCTTCCTGCACTCCCAGAAGAGTTGCTAGGACTCCTTCCTTCCAGCTACTCACCCTGGATTCATCCTTAGCTCCTAGGATCTTTCTGCTCCAAAGGCTCCATAGTCCTGGGGTGGGAGGGTGTCACTGCACAGTCTGAAACACAAGAGAAGTTTCTGGAATTGAAGGAAGGAGCAGAAAATGGAGAGGAAAGAAAAGAGAGAAAACGCCTCGACTCTCTCCCCTTCCCCCCTGCCCCAATCAGGAAATGTTACCAAGGACCAGCGTTAGGGGAAACGGTGCCCTGGGCAAAACTTGTACTTTGGCAAAGTTCTTGGTTCAGGCTTGTAGCAGTGATGGAATAAACTGCAGGTTCAAATCAAGTCTCTGGAGTACATCCATAACTGGGATGGGCCATTCAGTCCTTTGTACAGAGCTTCAGTTTGTAGACAAGTCCCTTCAGAAGTATGAAGCAGGACTGAAGACCAGATGGAGATGAAGCATCAGTCTTTATAGTCTCTGCCATGTGGTCTTTGCTTTCTTTGTCCCAAGGACACTCTATCCAGCACATGACATAGAAAACCTTAGAGTTCAGTCCATAGGCAGGTCCCTGCACACCTTGTTGAGCCACAAGGCATATCTGCCTTCTCTCAATGGGTCAGTTGTATAGCTGATGGTCCTTAATGGGCCATCAAGCAGGCTAGGCAGAGCTGACACCAATTTGTCTGGCTGGGGTGTTCCCAGAAGCATAGCACAAGTTTGAAATACAGGCAGCATAGAGCCAATATTCATAATGTCAACTGCAAAAGGATACATATCTAGAGATAGCATAATTATAATCAGCCAATCATAACCTCTCCATAGACCCTTTATGTGACCACCTTTATACAATATTGGCTGCAAATATAGAACAGTGGTGGCAACGGTGATCTATACAGTTACAGATTATGTCAATAACGTCACAGGAGGTGACATGGTATCAGTGAGACTGATACTGGAATACTGCCTCCAGTTTTGGTGTCCTCATTTGAAAAAGATGGTGTGAAATTGGAGTTGAGGCAGCAAAGAGCCACCAAAGGTTCTGAGGGCTGGAGAAAAATGCCTTCTAGTGAGCTATTGAAAGAGCTCAACCTGTTTAGCTTCTCAAAAGAAGAATGAAAGGTGACTTCACTGAAACGCTGAAGTGCCTTAATGGAGAGAAAAGATTGGCTATTAAAGGGCTCTTTAATGTAGCAGAGAAAGGCATTAAAATCCCAATGGCTGGAAGGTGAAAAGAGACAAATTCATATTACAATTAAGGCACAAATATTCAACAGCGAGGTTGATTCACCACAGGAACAAGCTACCAAGGAAAGTGGTGGATTCTCCGTCTCGTGACGTCATTTCATGAAGACTAGATGCCTTTCTGGAATGTGTTTACCCCAAAAGTAGCTAGTGTGTCATACAGGAGGCCTGTGATATGCAGGGGTCAGATTAGATGCTCTAATGGTCTCTTCTGGCAATAAAGTCGACTAATTTCTTTAAAACTGAATGTAGAATTGGGAGCAGCAGCGCCAGACGTTTTCCTGTCTAGCCGGCTTGCTTCCTAGAACGAATGCTCCTTGAGTGGGGTGATCCACAGGGAGTAGCTCAAACCTCCAAAGTGCCTGGCCAGGGGCAGGACATTAGCCCAGCAAGGGAGGGGTGTGGCAGTGACATCACAAAGGCCTTTTGCAGGGGCTCAGACTATTGGCCAAAGGTGGTGGGGAGGTGGTGACCTCACAGAGAGATGCTGACATCAGCCAGGCAGGACAGGGGTGAGGGGCCAGGGAAACCTCAGAGACCCTGTGGCTTTGCTTCAGCAAGTCTCCTTCTCCAGGTCTCTCTTTGAGGACTGAGAGTATTCGGGTTCACGGACGTGAGCGCCAGGAGGAACCTCTCTTGAGTTTTCTCCTTCCTTTTAGTGATTTTACTTGAAAACAGCCGACCCTGTTTAGAAGGTAAGAGTCTCCTCGAAGTCTGAAACTGTTCAGTCTGATCATTCTGGTGACAGTTGAATTCATGGATGATGTGCTGGAGATATGTTGGGAAAAGGGACTGTCTGAATTGCCAAGGCAGGAAGCAAACAATCTACAGCAACATCATTAACCACAAACCATGCTCCAGCCAAAAGGGAAATGGGCAGGAATTCTTGCTGTTCAGCCATGGCCACACATACAGAGCTGCACAGCAGTAAGGGTGCTGGGCAAGCTGGTCTGAGCGAACAATTGGAAATGATCCTTCAGTGAGAACAGAACCAGAGTGTAGACAGGCCCCAGTGTTAACTGGTTGAGGCTGAGGCTTTAGGAAGCTGGCCTACAATACTATAGGGATCTTTCTGTGGAGGTTTGATTCTTGCCAGCTAGGGGAAGCTGGTGTGTGGTGTCTTTGTGGCTGCACTTTCAGTGATGCAGGTTTCTCTATCCCATTGTTCCAGGGTCATCCTACTAGACTGCCAGCTGCTTTTCAGCTGCAGTGTGGAGACTGTTTGTGTGTGTGGAGAGACAGTGTGTGTGTGTGTTGGGGAAGAGTGAGTGTGTTGTGGTAGGTAGGAGCGGATCATTATTATCCCTACTTGAAAGAGGGAGACGCTCAGGCTGAGAAAGGAGAACTGACTTGTCTTAGGTCACACAGCCAGTCATTGGCAGAATTGGGAATAGGACCCCAGAGCCCTGATTTTCATATTAACCATCAGATCTTGAATTTCATACATTGAATGACCTCAATAAAGTGCTCTCAGATGAGCTCCAGAGGAACAAGTATGCACAGTAATTATTCAGCCAGTGTTTTAGGAGAACTGCAATGTTAGAGAGAATCATGAACTGCTCAGAGACAATTAATGCAGAGAAGCAGCAAAATCCATCAAACATATAAGTGGTTATGGCTTATTTACTTGGTCTTAAAAGAGAACAAAAAGGCCTTGAGTCTCCTCCCTGTTAATAACCCCCTGCTCAGCCAATCAGCATAGAGACTGAGGAGGGGAGGCTGAGGGGTCTCACCAGAGAGCTAAAAGGATGGACCAGGTCACTGGCGGGGATCACTGCCCCAGCACTACTGCAGCTCCACAGTTTTGGGTGGACCTCCCACAGTGAGAGCTGCCGAGCACTCCCCCGCAACACACACACACACCTCCTGGTGTTGGGAGGGGAACAGAAGAAAGGACAAAAGAAGCAAGGGAGGAAGAGAAAGGAGGAAGGGATGGAGGAAAAGTTGAAACAAAAAGGACAAACCCTAATGTCCCCAGTGATTCTAAGGGACAAAATCCCAGGTGTGGAATAAAATTCTGCCTCCTTAAGATCATGTTTTCCATGAATTCAACTGTCACCAGAATGATCAGACCGAACAGTTTCAAACCTCGAGGAGGCTCTAACCCTCTAAACAGGGACATCTGTTTTCTAGTAAAATCACTAAAAGGGAAGGAGAAAACTCGAAAGAGGTTCCTCCTGGCGCTCAGGTACGTGAACCCCAATATTCCCCCAGTCCTCAAAGAGAGACCTGGAGAAGGAGACTTGCTGAAGCAAAGCCACAGGGTCTCTGAGGTTTCCCTGGCCCCTCGCCCCTGTCCTGCCTGGCTGATGTCAGCATCTCTCTGTGAGGTCACCACCTCCCACCACCTTTGGCCAATAGTCTGAGGTCCTGCCAAAGGCCTTTGTGATGTCACTGCCACACCCTCCCTTGCTGGGCTAATGTCCTGCCCTGGCCAGGCACTTTGAAGGTTTGAGCTACTCCCTGTGGATCACCCCACTCAAGGAGCGTTCGTTCTAGGAAGCAAGCCGGCTAGACAGGAAAACATCAGACGCTGCTGCTCCCAATGCTACATTCAGTTTTAAAGAAATTAGTCAACTTCATTGCCAGAAGAGACCATTAGAGCATCTAATCTGACCCCTGCATATCACAGGCCTCCTGTATGACACACTAGCTACTTTTGGGGTAAACACATTCAAGAAAGGTATCTAGTCTTCATGAAATGACGTCACGAGACGGAGAATCCACCACTTTCCTTGGTAGCTTGTTCCTGTGGTGAATCATCCTCGCTGTTGAATATTTGTGCCTTAATTGTAATATGAATTTGTCTCTTTCCACCTTCCCGCCATTGGGTTTTTTTATGCCTTTGTCTGCTACATTAAAGAGCCCTTTCATAGCCAATCTTTCCTCTCCAGTAAGGCACTTCAACTTTTCAATGAAGTGACCTTTCAATCTTCTTTTGAGAAGCTAAACAGGTTGAGCTCTTTCAATAGCTCACTAGAAGGCATTTTTCTCCAGCCCTCAGAACATTTGGTGGCTCTTTGCTGCCTCAACTCCAGTTTCACACCATCTTTTTCAAATGAGGACACCAAAACTGGAGGCAGTATTCCAGTATCAGTCTCACTGATACCATGTCACCTCCTGTGACGTTATTGACATAATCTGTAACTGTATAGATCACCGTTGCCACCACTGTTCTATATTTGCAGCCAATATTGTATAAAGGTGGTCACATAAAGGGTCTATGGAGAGGTTATGATTGGCTGATTATAATTATGCTATCTCTAGATATGTATCCTTTTTGTAGTTGACATTATGAATATTGACTCTATGCTGCCTGTATTTCCAACTTGTGCTATGCTTCTGGGGAACACCCCAGCCAGACAAATTGGTGTCAGCTCTGCCTAGCCTGCTTGATGGCCCATTAAGGACCATCAGCTACACAATTGACCCATTTAGCGAAGGCAGATATGCCTTGTGGCTCAGCAAGGTGTGCAGGGACCTGCCTATGGACAGAACTCTAAGGTTTTTCGATGTCACGTGCTGGATAGAGTGTCCTTGGGACAAAGAAAGGAAAGACCACATGGCAAGAGACTATAAAAGACTGATGCCTCATCTCCATCTTGTCTTCAGTCCTGCTTCCTACCTCTGGAGGGACTTTGCTACAAACTGAAGCTCTGTACAAAGGACTGAATGGCCCATCCCAGTTGTGGATGTACTTCAGAGACTTGATTTGAACCTGCAGTTTATTCCATCACTGCTACAAGCCTGAACCAAGAACAAATTACAGCATGGTTTTACGAAAGGTAGATCGTGCCAAACCAACCTGATCTCCTTCTTTGAGAAAGTAACAGATTTTTTAGACAAGGGAAATGCGGTGGATCTAATATATCTTGATTTCAGTAAGGCAGTTGATACGGTACCGCATGGGGAATTACTGGTTAAATTGGAAAAGATTGGTATTGAAATGAAAATCCAGAGTTGGATAAGGAGCTGGTTAAAGGGGAGACTGCAGAGGGTCGTATTGAAGGGTGAACTGTCGGGTTGGAGGGGGGTTACCAGTGGAGTTCCTCAAGGTTCGGTTTTGGGTCCGATTTTATTCAATCTATTTATCGCTGACCTCGGAACCAAAAGTAGGAGTGGGCTGATAAAGTTTGCGGATGACACAAAGTTGGGAGGTATTGCCAATTCAGAAAAGGATCGATATCCTCCAGGGAGATTTGGATGACCTTGTAAACTGGAGTATTAGTAACAGGATGAAATACAATTGTGAAAAGTGTAAGGTTATGCATTTAGGGATGACTAACAAGAACTTTAGTTATAAGCTGGGGACGCACCAGTTGGAAGTAACGGAGGAGGAGAAGGACCTAGGAGTCCTGGTTGATCGTAGGATGACTATGAGTAGGCAATGTGATGTGGTTGTTAAAAGCTAATGCAGTCTTGGGATGCATTAGGCGAGGTATTTCTAGTAGAGATAAGGAGGTGCTAGTCCTGTTATATAAGGCGTTGGTGAGACCTCATTTGGAGTATTGTGTGCAGTTTTGGTCTCCCATGTTTAAGAAGGATGAATTCAAACTGAACGGGTACAAAGAAGGGCCACCAGAATGATCCGAGGAATGGAAAGCCTGTCGTACAAAAGGAGACTTGAGGAGCTCGGTTTATTTTCCTTAACCAAAAGAAGGATAAGAGGAGATATGTTTGCACTCTTTAAATATATCAGAGGGATAAATACCAGGGAAGGAGAGGAATTATTTCAACTCAGTGCTAATGTGGACATGAGGACAAACGGATATAAATTGTCAGTCAGGAAATTTAGGCTTGAAATTAGACGAAGGTTTCTAACCATCAGAGGAGTGCAATTCTGGAACAGCCTGCCGAAGGAAACAGTGGGGGCGAAGGACCTCCATGACTTTAAGATTAAGCTAGATAAGTTTATGGAGGAGATGGTATGATAGGATAACGGGCTTAGTCAATAGGTCAATTAAGTGACACACTGGTAATTAGTACAATGGGTCAATGATAGGATATTGTTAGCCTTTTTCCAGAGGGTATGGCTGGAGAGTCTTGCCCGCATGCTCAGTTGACCTGACCGCCATATTTGGGGTCAGGAAGGAATTTTCCTCCAGGGTAGATTGGCAGTGGCCCTGGAGGTTTTTCGCCTTCCTCCGAAGCATGGGGCAGGGGTCACTTGCTTAAGGAGTGGGTGGATCGGCTTATGTGGCCTGCATCTTGCAGGATGTCAGACTAGATGATCATAATGGTCCCTTCTGATCTTGAATTCTATGATTCTATGATTCTATGAACTTTGCCAAAGTACAAGTTTTGCCCTGGGCAACATTTCCCCTAACGATGGTCCTTGGTAACATATCTTGATGGGGAGGGAGAGAGACGAGGCGCTTTCTCTCCTGGTCTTTCCTCTCCATTTTCTGCTCCTTCCTTCAATTCCAGAAACCTCCCTTGTGTTTCAGACTGTGCAGTGACACCCTCCCCACCCCAGGACTATGGAGCCTTTGGAGCAGAAAGATCCTAGGAGCTAAGGATGAATCCAGGGGTGAGTAGCTGGCAGGAAGGAGTCCTAGCAACTCTTCTGGGAGTGCAGGGGAGGAATGACTCCCCCTTCTCTACATTCTCCCCATGGGGCTCTGGGGAGCAGGTAAGATTGTCTGATAAATTCCATCCAACATTCCCCTTTGATCCAAGCCGAGAGACATCTCAGCTCTGCACGATCCCCTTGGCAGCACCAAACAAGGGATGTTTTCCACTGCCCAGGAGACCCAGCCAGGGACTGATGTGCTGGAGATATGTTGGGAAAAGGGACTGTCTGAATTGCCAAGGCAGGAAGCAAACAATCTACAGCAACATCATTAACCACAAACCATGCTCCAGCCAAAAGGGAAATGGGCAGGAATTCTTGCTGTTCAGCCATGGCCACACATACAGAGCTGCACAGCAGTAAGGGTGCTGGGCAAGCTGGTCTGAGCGAACAATTGGAAATGATCCTTCAGTGAGAACAGAACCAGAGTGTAGACAGGCCCCAGTGTTAACTGGTTGAGGCTGAGGCTTTAGGAAGCTGGCCTACAATACTATAGGGATCTTTCTGTGGAGGTTTGATTCTTGCCAGCTAGGGGAAGCTGGTGTGTGGTGTCTTTGTGGCTGCACTTTCAGTGATGCAGGTTTCTCTATCCCATTGTTCCAGGGTCATCCTACTAGACTGCCAGCTGCTTTTCAGCTGCAGTGTGGAGACTGTTTGTGTGTGTGGAGAGACAGTGTGTGTGTGTGTTGGGGAAGAGTGAGTGTGTTGTGGTAGGTAGGAGCGGATCATTATTATCCCTACTTGAAAGAGGGAGACGCTCAGGCTGAGAAAGGAGAACTGACTTGTCTTAGGTCACACAGCCAGTCATTGGCAGAATTGGGAATAGGACCCCAGAGCCCTGATTTTCATATTAACCATCAGATCTTGAATTTCATACATTGAATGACCTCAATAAAGTGCTCTCAGATGAGCTCCAGAGGAACAAGTATGCACAGTAATTATTCAGCCAGTGTTTTAGGAGAACTGCAATGTTAGAGAGAATCATGAACTGCTCAGAGACAATTAATGCAGAGAAGCAGCAAAATCCATCAAACATATAAGTGGTTATGGCTTATTTACTTGGTCTTAAAAGAGAACAAAAAGGCCTTGAGTCTCCTCCCTGTTAATAACCCCCTGCTCAGCCAATCAGCATAGAGACTGAGGAGGGGAGGCTGAGGGGTCTCACCAGAGAGCTCAAAGGATGGCCCAGGTCACTGGCGGGATCACTGCCTCAGCACTACTGCAGCTCCACAGTTTTGGGTGGACCTCCCACAGTGAGAGCTGCCGAGCACTCCCCCGCAACACACACACACACCTCCTGGTGTTGGGAGGGGAACAGAAGAAAGGACAAAAGAAGCAAGGGAGGAAGAGAAAGGAGGAAGGGATGGATGGAGGAAAAGTTGAAACAAAAAGGACAAACCCTAATGTCCCCAGTGATTCTAAGGGACAAAATCCCAGGTGTGGAATAAAATTCTGCCTCCTTAAGATCATGTTTTCCATGAATTCAACTGTCACCAGAATGATCAGACTGAACAGTTTCAAACCTCGAGGAGGCTCTAACCCTCTAAACAGGGACATCTGTTTTCTAGTAAAATCACTAAAAGGAAGGAGAAAACTCAAAAGTGGTTCCTCCTGGCGCTCACGTCCGTGAACCCGAATACTCTCAGTCCTCAAAGAGAGACCTGGAGAAGGAGACTTGCTGAAGCAAAGCCACAGGGTCTCTGAGGTTTCCCTGGCCCCTCGCCCCTGTCCTGCCTGGCTGATGTCAGCATCTCTCTGTGAGGTCACCACCTCCCCACCACCTTTGGCCAATAGTCTGAGGTCCTGCAAAAGGCCTTTGTGATGTCACTGCCACACCCCTCCCTTGCTGGGCTAATGTCCTGCCCCTGGCCAGGCACTTTGGAGGTTTGAGCTACTCCCTGTGGATCACCCCACTCAAGGAGCGCCATTCTAGGAAGCAAGCCGGCTAGAGGAAAACATCAGACGCTGCTCCCAATGCTACACTTAGTTTTTCAGAAATTAGTTGACTTTATGGCCAGAAGAGACCATTAGAGCATCTAATCTGACCCTGCATATCACAGGCCTCCTGTATGACACAAGAGCTACTTTGGGGTAAACACATTCCAGAAAGGCATCTAGTCTTCATGAAATGACATCACGAGATGGAGAATGCACCAATTTCCTTGGTAGCTTGTTCCTGTGGTGAATCATCCTCACTGTTGAATATTTGTGCCTTAATTGTAATATGAATGTGTCTCTTTTCACCTTCCAGCCATTGGGTTTTTTAATGCCTTTCTCTGCTACATTAAAGAGCCCTTTAATAGCCAATCTTTTCTCTCCATTAAGGCACTTCAACGTTTCAATGAAGTCACCTTTCAATCTTCATTTGAGAAGCTAAACAGGTTGAGCTCTTTCAATAGCTCACTAGAAGGCATTTTTCTCCAGCCCTCAGAATATTTGGTGGCTCTTTGCTGCCTCAACTCCAATTTCACACCATCTTTTTCAAATGAGGACACCAAAACTGGAGGCAGTATTCCAGTATCAGTCTCACTGATACCATGTCACCTCCTGTGACGTTATTGACATAATCTGTAACTGTATAGATCACCGTTTCACCACTGTTCTATATTTGCAGCCAATATTATATAAAGGTGGTCACATAAAGGGTCTATGGAGAGGTTATGATTGGCTGATTATAATTATGCTATCTCTAGATATGTATCATTTTTCTGGTTGACATTATAAATATTGGCTCTATGATGCCTGTATTTCAAACTTGTGCTATGCTTCTGGGGAACACCCCAGCCAGACAAATTGGTGTCAGCTCTGTTTAGCCTGCTTGATGGCCCATTAAGGACCATCAGCTATACAATTGACCCATTGAGAGAAGGCAGATATGCCTTGTGGCTCAGCAAGGTGTGCAGGGACCTGCCTATGGACAGAACTCTAAGGTTTTTCTATGTCGCGTGCTGGATAGAGTGTCCTTGGGACAAAGAAAGCAAAGACCACATGGCAAGAGACTATAAAAGACTGATGCCTCATCTCCATCTTGTCTTCAGTCCTGCTTCCTACCTCTGGAGGGACTTGGCTACAAACTGAAGCTCTGTACAAAGGACTGAATGGCCCATCCTAGTTGTGGATGTACTCCAGAGACTTGATTTGAACCTGCAATTTATTCCATCACTGCTACAAGCCTGAACCAAGAACTTTGCCAAAGTACAAGTTTTGCCCAGGGCTCCGTTTCCTAACGCTGGTCCTTGGTAACACCCTGCCCGGCCCGCGTTCCTCCCGGCCGCCCGGCTCGGGCTCGGGCTCGGGCTCGCACCCTGCCCGGCCCACGTTCCTCCCGGCCGCCCGGCTCGGGTCGGGCTCGCGCCCTGGCCGGCCCTGCCTTCCTCCCGGCCGCCCGGCTCAGGCTCGGGCTCCCGCTGCGCGCCCTGGCTGGCCCCGCCCCTCCCGGCCACCTGGCTCGGGCTCGGGCTCCAGCCGCGGCGCCCTGCCCGGCCCGCAGCCCTCCCCGACCGCCGCAGCCCGGCCCGGGCACGGGGCAGGAATCGCGACCGATACTTACCCAGATGCTGGGGTCCGGGCGCAGTGGCGGCCTTGGCTGCCCGGCCCGGCCCGGCTCCGGGCTCTGGCAGTGTTGGAGGTGGTGGGAGGATACTGGATCCTTATAAATGGAGAGCCTGCTCTTCCTTTCAGTAGCACAGACCTGGATTGACTGTCCTGTGATAAATCAGCCATTCTTTCTCATTCTATGAGCAGAACACAGCAGATGACAGCCTGTTGCTTATTCAGCTAACAGAAAAGGGGACACAGGTCGCTTCAATTCCCAGACTCTGCCTCTCATTCATCTACCCAGTTGGGTGTGTGAAAGCTAAATGAGCTGGTATTCCAAACTCCCAGAAAGGCAGTGGAGGAAAAGAAAGTGACCCTTTATAGGCAGCTCAGTTCAGTCCTCGCTGCTGAAGGCAGTACTAATGAAGTGACTTGCACACAGAGAGTCAAAGCAAGGGCTTGGTTAAGGGCAGCTTCACCCCAGATTCCCCCTGAAGTTATGTAGGAGGGAAACAAGTGAAGGGTTTTAACACAGTGGGCAGTACCAGACAGCAGGCCACTGTGGGATTAGGGGACGTGAGTGCAGGAGTGAGGAGGTCATAAACAGAGCCAGCAAAGAGTTGATTAACACAGGATAAATTAGTCCAAATTTGCGAAATATATCCCCAAAATGTACAAATGAGCCTGTGAAATCCAGAGACCACGTTTCTGTGGCACTCTCCTTTAGAACTCTTGACAGACACCATTCCCATCTCCTTTGGGCTTTTTTTTGGTATAAATGTGTGGCTCAGGAAACGCAAGGAGCCAAGTGCAGGACTGAGGTTCAGTCTCTCTGTTGGCCCTGGATATGATGCTTTGGGAGGTGTAAGAGGCTAGGGAGACTGTAATAGGCAGGAGAAGATTAGGGGAGATTAGTCTGAGTGAAAAGGAGAGGAAAGGACGGGGCTGGCTTATCAGTACCAAATTATTCTCTGATTTTCAATTTAGTACCATGCACATTCTTCTCAGTTACAACAGACACACTGAATAAACTATGCAAATACACAATAGCTGCATGGACACGAGGTTCTCCTTTGAATTTTATGTATAAAAGGAAGTTACGATCAATGACATGGCTGGAGAAACTTGTCCTCCTAAAACAAAGGAAAGGTCTGCTCCATTTTTCCTGACACAGGAACAGAACATACTACCAGCTCAGCCCCCTCCCACCCTCCACCCGAATCTTACCACTGATCTGCGGATCAAAGACAGCCTGCTTTTTGCTTTGTTCTCAGCAAACTCCAGGCTGTTGATGTCCGTGAGACGAGCCCTGTATTTATTCATCTGCTCTACGACAATCAACTCCACACAGCTGCAAAAAGGAAAAAAGAAAGTGGTAAAACGGGAGGATAAAACTCTGGCTGTGTTTGAGCTGGCCATGTCGCCTAAGTGCTGCGCCAATTCTCTTGCTTCGTGGGCTGGAAACGAACAGTGTGGTTGAAATGCCCAAAATGGTACTAGGCAGGGGAGCTAAACTAGAGGACTAAAGGGAGGGCTCCCCAAGGGCTCCATCAGGGAAACAGGTCCTTCCCCTGGAAAGGCAAATACCCACCAAGGTTAGGAAAGCACAGCATGTTCAAATGAAAGGCTGAAAGAATGGCCATTTCGGATATGCTGCGCTATCTAGCTATATCTATTTGTAGACACACACACTTGTGCTTGTTTGCATCCAAGCTGGACAGGCAGTCGCAGGGCAATGACAGTGATTAAGTGTCTGGGGCAGATATTTTGTTTAATACCATCAGTATTGTTTTCTGGAAGAAATCCTTTTAGAGCAGTAATGATACAAGGTGGCGTATATAAGTCAAGTTACAAAGAGACTTCTTCTTACAAGGAACCTTTAGAAGAGTGATTCAAAGTAATTTTCACATCTGTAGGCAGAAGAATTGCTTCTAGGAGAGATTTGAAGGCCAGGCAGGTTCATGTAGTCTGGTCTCCTGCATAGAATTTCATCAAATGATTCCTGCATCCACTATCCATCCTAGGTACTTATCTAACTCCCAGTGCCCTATTATCTGAGCTTCTCACAATCTAACATATTTATTCTTAAAATTCCAGTTGAAGTCAAAAACATCCCCGAGGGGCTCCATTACAAACCCTTCCCACCCACTGGATGATGATTCCCTATTTACAATTACTTTGGAGATATCAATTAGCCAATTTTCAATCCATTTAATATTTGCTGCACTGAATCTGTATAGTGTTAATTTTTTAATCAGGATGACCCAACTGGAATCTAAGTCAACGATGTCAACGTGGTTACCTCTGCCAACCAAACCTGGCATCCAATCAATTTTGACAAGACCTATTTTCCATAAAAAACTGTGTTGACTGGCACTAATTACACTGCCATCCTTCAATTCTTTACTGATTACCTTCCACGTCAGCTTTCCCATGATTTTGCCTGAGACTGATATTGAGCTAACTGGCCTGTAGTTACCCAGATCATCCTGTTAATCCTTTTAGATACTGGCACATTAGCTTTTGTACAGTCCTCTGGAACTTCCCCATTACTCCAGGATTTGTTAAATATCAACATCAATGGCGGAGAGAGCTCACTGTCCCGTTCTTTAAAAACTCCTGGGTGCAGGTTATCCAATCCTGCAGTTTTTAAAAGGTTTAACTTTAGCAGCTGCTAGTTACTGATAGAATAGACAGTATTTCATTAAGGCAATTCATTTGCAAACCAGTGATGTGTTTGTAGCTGTCATTCTACAGCACATTAAAGTGCATTACTCAGTGATCATTTGACTGTCCTGACATGACCTCATTACAGGATTTACCCTGGAAGTTGTAATGCTATATTCTTACGTGGTTGTTTTACTGATGTCCTGAACGCTCTGCAGTGGGTCAGTTGTGTCAGGACAGCGGAGAATACAGGAGCAAACACAATGGCCAGGGCATTAGCTGACATTCGATTGGTCTCTTCCTGCAGGGCAATCCTAAACAATAAACAACAAAGCAGCAAGGGTTAAAGGTAGCTCCAATTCACATAACACTGGCAGGAAATACCCTGTAGAGAAACAGAAAGAGGACAAAATACAAATTCAGAGCAGGGCAGGGAGAGGAGGGCTGTACATGCACATGAGATCTGGAGGTCATTGCCAGGGAAGATTTTCCACAATATTATATAGCTTTGAAGTGAAGAGCTTCAATTTGTTGTATCTGGTAAAGAACTAGACCAACAGGATGTAAATATTATACCAGACAAGGGCAAAAAGGTAAGACAATGGATACTGAGTGAACCACGCAACATGCCATGACACTCTTTAGGAAATCTTTTGTTTTGACCTACTTAACCTATTTTCCAAAAAGGAATAGATACAGTGCATATTTATTACAGTAGCAAGCAACTCACTTAGCCATCATTAAGCTATGCCTTAGAAACAGAGCACAGATGTGTCTAAATGCATGTAGATGGCAGGAAACTTCGCAGATTGTAACACAGTGACTATAGCCTGAACTAGATATTGTCTAAGCTCATGCAAAAGCATCACACATGATCCCTAGTACCTCAATGTTCAAACTAAAGGGTGCAATACATGGCAGTACTGTGATCCACTGCAATCTTACTGCACTCCTCAGTGGGTTAGCTCTATGGCTAGTGATGAGCTGGCAAAATCATAACAACCGGTTCCCTCCTCACCCCAGGAGGAATCATGCCTCCCCGACCCAGGGACCCCTGCCCTGTCCACCCCCCTCCCTGTTCCCTACCCTCTAACACCTCCCAAACCCTATCCACTCCCCCACCCCGAACTCCCCAGCCCCGACCCGGGAGGGACGTGGGGCCAGCCAGGCGCAGCAGCGGGAGCCCGAGGCCCGAGCCGGGCGGCCGGGAGGAACGCGGGCGGGGCAGGGTGCCCGAGCCTGCCGGGCGGCCGGGAGGAACGTGGGGCCGGCCAGGTGCCGCGGCTGGAGCCAGAGCCGAGCCCGAGCCGGGCGGCCGGGAGGAACGTGGGGCCGGGCAGGGCGCCGAGCCCGAACCTGAGCCAGGCAGCCGGGAGGAACGGGGCCGGAGGGGTGGGTGCCGCGCCAGGACCTGCTGGCCGTGGAGGGTCGGGGCCGGGCGGGACCCGGGGACAGGGGCCGTGGTCAGGACGGGGCTGAGACCGGCGGGGCACACGGCCCTCCTGGTTTCCTACCTCAGCGCCGCCTTCCTGGACTGGGAAGCCTGCTTGCTTCTCAGCCTCCCAGGCTTCCCGCGCTAACAGCTGATTCACGGGAAGCAGGGTGGGAGGAGAAGCAAGAAGGAGCATTCATGGCAGGAGGTGGAGGCAGAGCTGAGGTGAGCCGGGCCGGGCAGCAGGGAGCACTTGTTAATTTAAATGCCCTTTAGAACCAGTTTGTCCCACTGGGAACGACCGGTTCTAAAGGGCTTCTAAATTTAACAACCGTTCGCGATCCGTGCGAACCGGCTGCAGCTCACCCTGTCTATGGCATGGAACCATGTGTTTGTAACCAGCTGAGACCTACAGTGGTTGTCTTCTCAGCAAGTCTGAAACATTTGTTGCTATTACGAAAGAAGAACATTATTGGCATTAGCTGTCAATGAGAGCATTGTCTGGAAAAAGAGCCCTTGGGTCCAGAGCGTTAAAGCCATTTCAGAATTTAAAGCACTCCCTTGCAAAGTTTCACTCCCCTTTTTCCCGACAAAAGTACTTGGATCACATAGGCCCGTGTTCAGGTACTCTTACTCACGGAGAACAGTACCTTGTTCCAGTGGAACTACTCATGGAGTACGGTGGTACTCATGGGGAGTAAGTGTATCAGAATCAGGCCCCTAGTGAGGAAGGAGAAGAGAAAGAGTGGCTGCAGTATGACGATCCCACGCTGTGGTCTGCCATTACCTCACAAGGTGAAAGATGAGGCGTTCCAGGGTACTGAGGTGGGTGCGAGAGAGCTGATCAATGACAGAGTACACGCCTCGGATGGTCTCCTTCCTCTCCTGCAGGCCTGGAGAGAGCACACACAGTTACACATATTACAGGCAACTTCCCCATGCTGTCTTCTGCCATCTTTACTTGTGAAGGTGGTGTGAATGGCCCAGTACAGGGGAGCTGTGCAGGAGGCTAGTGCACAGAGACAGGGATGACAACTCCCTCCTCTCCCTGCCTATACAAGCAGGCCCCTTTGCAGGTCCTCGGGTAGCAGTATCCTATGCAAAAAACATGAGCATAAGACACTGATTTCTTTTAAACAGATACCAAAAGAGTTGGGAGCTGAATAATAACTATGTCTCCTGGGGCACGTCTATGCTGCACACTCTGCTCTGCTCACCATCAAAATCATATGCTACATACCACTCTAGCACGGGCAGAAATAGCAATGTAGATGGCGAGGCACTGCTTAGGTGAGTAAAGACATGCATGAAGGCTGTGGGGATATACCCTACACACACTGCTTAATTTGTAACGAAAGAGGTGCCGGGGCTAAAGCTTTTTTTTTTTTTTTAAACTTTCACACAGCAAGCCCAGTGGTACCAGGGCTCTGAACGGCAAAGGCTTTGACTACTATAACAGTGTAAGGGATTAGTTTGTGTCACAGTGCTGTCTGTGGCTACATGGCACAGTGAAAAGCAGGCTGTGTCCACATTGCAGTGCCTACCTACACGTCAGTGAAAGGCTCTGGCAGAAGGAGGCTGCAAGGAAAGACTTCAACAGCAGAGAGCTGCTGGAGCAGATGTGCCGGAGCTCAGCCCTGGCAAGCCTTGGCACAAATTAAGCATCACCTACGTGGCTCCCACCTACACTGCCTATTTTTAGCAGTGTCATCACCCCGATGGCGTCTTTCCCTGTTGCAGGAAAGACCCGGCAGTGGGAAAAGGCTCTAAGAGGGAAGCAGATGGGAGAGGCTCCAGCACTGTCTTGCCAGTTACGTCATAAAGATGACAGATCACCAAAATGACTTTTTGGATTCAAACACTCCATACAATTGGCGCTTGTACAATCGTACAAGCACACAATCTACTTGCTTGCTGCTTGTCATGACAATGGTGATGATAAAACTAAAGTAAAAAGACTGCTTGTTCTGGGCAAGCAGAAACTGGGTTTGTACCTGCAGCTAATTGTACCTTCCTGTCTTGGGTTTTGTGTGTGATTGTATAGGATTTGTATGGACCTTCCTTACCCATAGCTCGCAGAAATTCCTCGTAGAGTTCGAAGGTCATGAGGGGATTGGGCAAATCTCTCAGCCACCGTTTGAACACACTGGCAATGACATGAATATTGTAGTCATCTAGATTCACATTGTCAATATCTGTTCACCGAGGCAAGTGAGTGGAGGAGTGGAAAAGAAACCAAAGAAAAGCAAATGATCAGTTTTGTTCCAGTAAACAAGCCAGTGTTTTCCTGTCAGTCCTAGCACTGGCGATGACCTAACCACTGCTGTTGGACCAACTTCTGTGGGTGAGAGAGGTCCTGAGGAAGAGCTCTGTGTAGCTCGAAAGCTTGTCTATTGCCAACAGACGTCAGTCCTACAGAAGCTATT
The DNA here is from genome assembly GCF_016161935.1 of Mauremys reevesii. NCBI lineage: Eukaryota > Metazoa > Chordata > Testudines > Geoemydidae > Mauremys > Mauremys reevesii. The sequence continues at coordinate 16,933,210 of NC_052639.1, forward strand.
ACCTCACTCACCGTCTCTCCACTATCATGGGTGTGGTCAGATGTTCGGCTGCCTGTGTGTGTTCCCTCTGTGTGCCACCCCAGCCTGGCACAGACAACTGACATGGCACACCTCGAGCGAACCGCCCAATGACCACAAGATCCATTAAGGCATGAAGGCACCCAGCCAGGCTTATTTTGATGAAGCACAGTACTAGTATCCTGCACTAATACATGTATACCCATAACAATGGACCAGCTCAGCAAATGGCGGGACTTTCCGTTCCTCCCTAGGCTAGATAAAGACACTGCCCCAAGATACATTTTTATACAGAGATACAAACAAGTTACATATTGCTCCTCTGATAGTTGACATCCTCTGATATCACAACCCACCACCTTGTACATTTCTATCCATCATATTGTCATCCTGACCATATCTTTAGGCAGGGTCAATAGGTTCCTGTTGTCTTTGGGGAATGTGTTTGTACCATTCTTGGTATGGGGTGTTCTGGTACCACCCTTCTGGAATGTGTCTGTGTGTGTGTGTTTTGTGCTTAGCACTCAGCAACGTGTGTTTCTGCAATATCAGCCCTGTTCTTGCCAGATTCTGTGAGAAGGGCCTGCCTCTAGCTCACAGCCGGATTTTGTTTTATATCAGCAAAGTTTTTACCGCTACTTTAGCCCAGCCCTCAGGCCTCTGATACAAGGGCTTATGTCTCAGGCTCTTCTACAGTGAGCAGAGCTACAACAACACTGCATAGAAAAACAGGTATCAATACTGTAGCAACCTCAGATCACACAGTGCACAACCTTGGCACCTACTTTTTTAATATGACCATGTTAAAATTCTTGTCGTGAAAGGAGCCAGTTTTCCAGGGGTGAAAGTCTTTAGAGAGAGTTTGTAAAGCACTTTGGAAGTCTAGGTGATGTTGATAAATATGAAGCCTGGCTAATGAAGCTTTTTCTCCCAATTTCTTTTTTGCACACTTGTGCACAAGAGGAGGAATAAAACAAGGAAGAATTAAACAGTTCCACAAGACAGGAGGGCTCTAACACAGTGCAGACTTTTGGTGAAGGCTGGTATTAGAGAAATGTCTGTAGTTTCATGGTACCAAAAGCCAGAGTCTACGGTGGGGGAAGGGAAAACGGTTCCTTTGCTCTGGCTCCCTTTAGATGACATGAATTCCTGTTCACAGAGGTTCTCGGCTGTCCCTTTTGCTCCCCCTCTGAGACTCTCTCTTTTTCATCTTACCTGTATCAAGACCCTGTCGGAGCTCCTTTATCTTATTGGTTGAGCCTGCCTTCCTGTAAATGCCCTCGGTGTACAATCCATGCATTTCAATGTAGTTTATGAGCTTCTCCACCACCAGTGGCACCGCTCGCTCCTCATTGGTCAGTCAGGAGAGCTCAACCCCAAACTGCCGTGACGAAAGCTCGGGATCATACTGATGTGGAGAAAGAGATTGATTTCTTAATTCCTTTTCAAAGGTCTCAATGCAATGCTGCTCACAGCGTGGTAAACCTAGGGATGTCTTGAGACTGAATCTCTCAATGTATGCAATGTAATTTGACTGTCGTTCAAGATGCAGTTCACATTTTTAAACAAAGTTAACTGGATTATTTGCAAATTAATCTAGTAAATCTAACTGAGCACAAGGGAAGAGAGGAAAGGTTTGTACACTGCCCTGCAAATCCAATCTTTCCTAAGAGCTTTCTTGGTCATTGTAACTATCCCTGTGTTCACTCTGCTATGTCTGCAGCACTGCACATTGCTACAAAGACTAACAAATGTTCATAGTTAAGGCTTGCAACAGGACTGTGCTCAGAAAATGGCTCTGTAAAATGGCCCACCGGTACTCTCCTTGGGTCTTCAGAGTCATCATTTGCTTCATGTACTGACATTTTTACTGTAGAGCCAACACAGCTGTGCGACAGTGAGCTATATTCTAGTCTGCTTCATGCCTCACTGACAAAATTGCCTGGTGAGGATACATGAAGGAGAACACACTTGGGCTTGATTCTGAGATCCCTAGATGAACTTACAGTGCTGAAAGTTAAAAATGGTTTTGAGCAAGTGTGACATAGAAGCCACTGAAAGAGAAATAGAATCAGTAAAAGACGCTGACATTCTCTATTTTTACAGAGTCACTTTCCTGACTGGAACTGCACTTTAGAGACTCAACATTCAGCAAACAATTCGAGCTGAATATGAGATTCTGGTTGGATAAAGTCAAAAGACTGAGAAAAACTTTTCACACAATAATGCACAGATCCACGTAGGAGGCTTTGAACATATGGAAAGTAGGTGTGCGGCTTGGTTAGACCTCTGACCTCTGACCAGTGCCACTCTTCCATGTCTGCTTCTTCTCATTCACTGTTACCACAGCACAAATGAAAACAACATGAAGGGAATGTCCAGGGGAGGTTTCCACACTGGATAGACCTCCATGCAAGAACACACCGGGAAGAAATGGTGACAGCAACTGGTTTTGATCTCATTTAAAATTCACAAGTTATTGTACTATCATCTCTTAATCTTTTAGTGCCAGGATTGGGCTGCTCCTAGAGCTAACATCAAGTGCTATAACAAAACTCTAACCTTTGCTGTCACTGTGTTCAACTGCCAACATTGGCATAAAATGCATTAGTGCAAACTACAAGGTCCATCAAAGCAAATACACTGCTAAGATAAGCTTGATGCTCTATTAGTTCCATCATAAGCCTAAATGAAAAGTCACCAGGTTCTGCATAAAGTTAAAAAACAACGAGGAAATCTGCTGTTACCTTTTGGATAAAGGGCACCTTCTCAAAATATACCAAATGGCACCAACTCTCTCAGCCAGGGGCGGCTCTAGACACCAGGGCGCCAAGCAGGCGCTTGGGGCAGCCGTTTCGGGGCGGCATTTGGCTCGGTTGAGCTCCCACCGCATGCCTGCGGCAGGTCCACCGAGCCGGGACGAGCGGACCTGCCGCAGGCATGACTGCGGCGGGTCCCGCCTTCCCGCTGCTCGGTTGAGCTCCCGCAGGCATGACTGCGGCAGGTCCGCTCGTCCGGGCTCAGGTGGACCTGCCGCAGGCATGCCGGCAGGAGCTCAACCGAGCCGCGGGAAGAGGGGACCCGCCGCGGGACCGGGGAAGGGCGGCGCAGCGCGCCGCGCTGCTTGGGGCAGCCTACTTTCTAGAGCCGCCCCTGCTCTCAGCTGATGCAATGTGAAAATGTAACCCTTAGCAACCTGAATCCATCCAGCAGCAACAAATTAATAAATGCAAATGATCTAACCATTTCTGATCAGTACCTTGGACTAGTATTTATTTTTCAGACTCCAAATTTTCCTGAGCATTAGCAAGCCAGATTTTTAAAGATGAACTTGGAGAATACATTAATGTCACTTCACTAGAGCTCAGGAAATGAATTCACACCAAGTAGTTATTTTATTTCAGCCGGCTGCTTGGGGCGGCAAAAACTGTAGAGCCGGCCTTGGGCAGTAAATATCATTATGCCACTATAGAAATCTACAGTACCTCCACACCTTGAATACTGCATGCAGTTTTGCTCATCTCACCTCAAAAAAGATATGTTAGAACTGGAAGAAATACAGAGAAGAGTAACAAAAATTATTAGGCATATGGGACAACTTCTCATATAAGGAGAGATTAAAAAGACAGGGACTTTTCAGCTAGGAAAAGAGACGACTAAGAGGGACTATGATAGAGATCTATCAAATCTTGATTGGTGTAGAGAAAGTCAATAAGGAAGTGTTATTTAGCCCTTCACATATCACAGGAACAAGGGGTCACCCAATGAAATTAATAGGCAGCAGGTTTAAAACAAAAACAAGGAAGCATTTCTTCACACAATGCAGTCAACCTGTGGTACTCATTGCCACGGAGAGATTATGAAGGCCAAAAGTATAACTGGGTTCAAAAAAGAATGAGATGAGTTCACGGAGGATGGGTCCATCTCTGGCTACTAGCTAACATGGTCAGGGATGCAACCCTATGATCTGGATGTCTCTAAACCTCTGACTGCCAGATGCCGGGGCTGGGACTGTCCAGCAGGGGATGGTTCACTTGACAATTGCCTTGTTCTGTTCATTCCCTCTGATGCATCTGGCACCCACCACTGTCAGAAGACAGGATACTGGGCAGATGAACCATTCTTCTGGGGGATCCAGGATAGCCACTCTTATGGTTTATGTTCTTAGCTGATTACATAGAAATTCAGCTTTAGCATCCTGGGAGCATAAGAACCAAGAATGCATTTGTGACACTGGCAGACCAGTCAACCTGTGTATGACCCATAATAATTTAACAAGAGGCACTTCTACTGTGTCAAGACAGTCCACGTGCATGTGAATTTCAAAGAGATGTATTAGACTAGCAATCATCAACTCATTCAAAATGAACAATAGATGCTAAGTGTATTTGTCTGTGGTTATCTATACCGGGTTAGAAGTTTCACAATGTAACTAAATTAGCTTGTAGATGCTAATTCCCTTTGTGGCTTAATTGCCTTAATTATGTGTGCAAGGTGTTCAGTTAGCCTTAAAATCAAAGATGTAAGACACTTCAGGAAACCAATCATTTCTACATTATCTTCAGCTTAACTATCTGTGTTATAATGGAAGAATGGCTAATTACCTTATGTGAATGAATGTAACTAGTTTACTGGGTATGCACAGGAAATAGAAGATTATCTTCAAAGCAAAGTACAACAGGCCATCCGCATTGGGGGAAGGGCCTTCTGTGACAATTTCTGTGAGGTAGGCTTGTCAGCCTGGTAGAATAGCTATAAAAGAGAAGGCTCGGGCCTGATCCTATCATCTCTAGACTGCTTAAATGTTGAACAGGGACAGTGTAAGCCATAGGACAGAGATCTTCCAAATAATCATTTGGAAGAACCTGGAAAATGCCTGGAAAAACGAACAGACTTTACATCTAAGCTGCCTTTGGATTCTGATCTGTTGGGATGATTCCAGAGAGACTTTTACAAACCAGCAGTTTATTCCATCACTGTTGTGATCCTGAACTATGAACATGGAAAGTCACTTGTCTGGATATTGATCTTTTAACCATTTGTAACTCTTCTTTCTTTTAACAATAAATCTTAGATTTAGTTAAGGATTGGCTGACAGCGTGATATTTGGGGAAGACCTGAGATTCACATTGACCTGGGGATAAGCATCTGGGCCTTTATGATCAGTGAACCCCACATATGGTGAATCAGGTTTCCAGTAACCCCTCACTATATTAGACATAGAATATCAGGGTTAGAAAGGACCTCAGGAGGTATCTAGTCCAACCCCTGGCTCAAAGCAGGACCAATCCCCAGACAGATTTTTACCCCAGTTCCCTAAATGGCCCCCTCAAATACTGAACTCACAACCTGGGGTTTAGCAGGCCACTGCTCAAACCACTGAGCTATCCCTCCCCTCTCTTCCAAGACAGAGATGTTTAGATGGGAGCCAAGGTCTGGAATGCCAAAAAGGGGACCATGTTTGGCATCTTGTTAACTACGGTGGAAGCTCTTTTGTTGTCGACTTGGTGAATCTAATGATAGAATAAGCCATCAGTTTGGTGGTTGTCTCCTCTACTTCTTGCAGTCTGCCCGCAGTGTGGTCACAGCATTGTTGTGTAAACCTCTCACTCACGGAAGCAGAGGGATGTTAGTCACCTTGAGATCCCAGCTGCTGTCCTGGAAGAGTTTTTCATGCATTTGCGTTGAGTGTCGGATCTGATGTAAGCAGGGAAGTCAGCTCAAGGAAGAGTAAGGCTATACTCACTGTGCTATGAACTACCTCTTGATAGGCAGTCAGCAGCTGGGTGCTGGCCTGCAAGGCCCGTTCTCTCTCCCACTCCTTCCCCGAACTGAACCATGTCCTGAGGAGCTGTTGGTAGAGCAGGGGAATGGACAGAGTTAGTACCAGAAAATCCCTCCCAAAAGTTCCTCTTAAACAGGTTTAATTGTCACTAAAATCCCTCTCCAAAGCATCTGACCTCCATGTAGCAAAGGAATTACATGTCTAATGGAAGAGCCCCTTAGATATACAAGTCCCAGGGGCCAGATTCACCTCTGGTGATTGAAGCCAAAGGAGTTACATGAGAGATGAATCTGGGCCCGTGTATGTGATGTCTGCTGTAGACTGTCTGATGGGAGCTGTCTAGCACATTGCATGCTGTTTGATGTCTGCTGCTGTGGTCTATTTCCTGGGCAACTTCTCCCACATTGATTGGCAAAATGACAGAGAGGAGCATTTCTTTTTATTAATTTGAATAAGAGCAGAGAAGTCCCCCCAGCCCAGCTCCTTTTATAACTTCATTTTTATACTGAACGTGCATCAAACTCCCCACCCTCAGCTCTTCACAATATTCTGTTCATGTCTGAGGAACAGGAAGTTTCCTCTGAATGAGTTTCCATACACAGGGCTTAACTCAATATTCATGAATTTCTCTTAGAAGAAGTGATTAGTTTCAACTGGTTCTCTTCGATTTGGCTACTGCAGTGGTGATTTTCTTGCCGCTCCAAGTAGTGTCAACGACACTGTAAGAACTTGGTCCCAATCCAGCCCTGGCATAAAAAGGCATAGCTTCCGTGGATTTCAGTGGGGCACATGCCCGCTTATCCCAGGAAGAATTGGGTGCTTTCTCCCTAAAATTCACTCCATTGTTGAAAATTCCTCCACAACTGAAGCTTGACCCCCTAAATCTCTGACTCTTCCCTGCTGTAACACAAGAAACAATCTCCACCACGGTTCAATGGTCTCCTCACATCAGACATTTCCTGGAACCAGTCTCGGCTGGTTCTTCCTCCAGCAAAGTCTCTACTGTTGTGTTTTTGGTTGTCATGGTTTTGTTACTATGGCAACTGAGTTAGAATAATAGGGGATAGCTCAGCCGGTTTCAGCCGGCTGAGTGAGCTCTCTGTATCTGTAAATAAAATGGCAGTTTTGTAAGCTGTCTGCTCTCTGGCCTCAAGTGATTGCTTCCTAAACCGGCTGCCCCCAAGGATATAACAACCACTAGCTTGCCAAGGGCTTCCAAGGACCTCATGTAGAGTGACTGAAACCAGAAAAGAAGGAGTGAGGCTCAGCACAGATCATTTGTGTGTGTGGGCTGGGGAAAGCTAACCATAACCTTGCCAGAGAGGCCATGTGTGACTGCCATCACCCAGTGCCTGCTGGGCAGAAATACAGTGGATGGTGCCGGAGGAGAACTGTTGTCACGTACTTGTATATGCAGAGCATCCTTTGCTGTCCTGTCTTCCTCTTTCATCTTCTCCAAGGGAGGAAGGGAAATAAACTTTTGAAGCACTGACCAAGGAGCTCACAGTTTTCCTCCACGGTCAGAGATGGTTTGAGCTTGCTGGCAGAAGAAAGATAGAGAGAAAAGTCATGTATTAGACTCAGTACCACCTCCAAGTAAAAGAAATGGGTCCAATGACTAGAGATTGTCCCAATCTAGAACCCCAAGTGCAAACAACCCTTCACTTTGCACCTCTATTAAGTATTGGCTCCTCTAGAAGTAAAGCTAAAACTTCAAATCTCCTTTTAGAAACCCACAAGCTTTATCCCCCCTGCCAGCTAGCCAGACACCTCCCTCCCCATCTGAACTCTGCTCCATTGTACTGCATGCTCCACAACCTCCAATCTTGTGTCTTTCGAGCACAAACCGAGCCCAGGAGGGGTGGGGAGGAGGAAGCAATGGGTGGGATTGTTGCAGGGCACCCCTAGAATGGCATGCAGCTCATCATTTCTGCGGGATATCTGGGGCTCTGATCTGGAGCGGCCATTTGCCTCTCTGGTTTTTAGTAGGCTTGCCTGATATTCTAGGCAGGACTGACTCTCCTTTAGACAAAACTTGAAGAAGAGAATGACCTCGGGAGTCATTCCCATTTTTGTCCATGCGCCCCCAGCTGACCTCACCGAGGCCGGCCAGGAGCACCCATGACAGCAGCAGACGGTACAGTATGACTGGTAACAGTCATTGTCAACTTGCAATGCAGCAGATGGTACAGTAGAGCTGGTCACCCTCTTGGCTAATTTGCAAAAGGCAAGGGGATGATGCTGTGTAGCGCTGCAGTACCGCATCTGTTAGCAACATCCAGTAGACATACGGTGACAGTGAAAAAAGGCTGAATGGGCTCCATGGTTGCCGTGCTATGGCATCTGCCTGGGCAATCCAGGGAAAAGGGTGTGAAATAATTGTCTGCCATTGCTTTCATGGAGGGAGGATTGTCTGATGACATTTACCCAGAATCACCTGCGACACTGTTTTTGCCCCATCATTCATTGGTATCTCAACCCAGAATTCCAATGGGCAGAAGAGACTATGGGAACTATGGGATAGCTACGCACATTGCAACGCTCCAGAATTCGACACTAGCTTCGGTACATGGATGCACACTGCTGAATTAATGTGCTTAGTGTGGCCACGTGCACTCGACTTTATACAATGTTTCCAAAAATCGGTCTCTGTAAAATCGGAATAATCCAGTAGTGTAGACATACCCCATGTGGATTTTCTGATGTTTAATAAGGTTTGAGCTCTGATTGAAACTTTTCCCACACTCAGAGCATGTGTAGCGTCTCTCTCCTGTGTGGATTCTCTGATGTGCAATCAGGGTAGAGTTCTGATTGAAGCTTTCCCCGCACTCTGAGCATATGTGGGGCTTCTCTCCTGTGTGGATTCTCTGATGTGAGATGAGGGCTGAACGATGAATGAAGTGTTTCCCACACTCAGAGCATCCATGAGGTTTCTCACCTGTGTGGATTCTCCTATGTTTGATAAGGTTTGAGCTCTGATTGAAGCTTTTCCCGCATTCAGCGCATGTGTAAGGCGTCTCTCCTGTGTGGATTCTATGAGATGAGATGAGGGTTGAACTATCAATGAAGCGTTTCCCACACTCAGAGCATTCATAAGGTTTCTCGCCCGTGTGGATTGTCTGATGTGTGGTAAGGTGTGGCCTCTGACTGAAGTGTTTCCCACACTCAGAGCATCCATAAGGTTTCTCACCTGTGTGGATTCTCCGATGTGTGATCAGGGCAGAGCTCCGAATGAAGCTTTTCCCGCACTCAGAGCACATGTAGGGTTTCTCTCCAGTGTGGGTTCTCCAATGTGTGAGAAGAGTTGAGCTCCGATTGAAGCTTTTCCCACACTTATGGCATCTGTAGCGTGTCTCTTCCAGGTTGATTCTCTTGCATGTAATAAGGTCTGAGTGGCTACTGAAGTTTTCCTCTGGCCTGTGCTGAGTCTCACAGGCTTTTGCTTTTCTGGGAGTGCACAACTCCGTAAACATTCCTTTGGATCTTCCTGATAATGTTCCACGTGGTTCTACTTGTTCAGCATCTTCCTGCTGGGGTTTCTCCTCCTCATTCTCACTCACCATCCCATCACCTGATGGCAGATAGAGACAATCCAGACATAGGTCACTCCCTATGCTGGAGAGAAAGGAATCTCAGAGAGAGGAATGGAAAGGGATGAACAAACCAAAATATGTGCAGGAGAGATCAAACCTATCAGGATCTGATTTTTCCCAAATCCTTCCCCAGAGGAGAGAGGAAGTGATCAGTTTTGGTCTGTATCTTATGAGATCATTCAGGAGAAAGTGAGATTGGGGAGGACCTGTTTCCAGTTGTCAGTCAGAATAGATGGGAAGCCTTGAGTGACATCTGCCATAATGGTTCCACATCTGCAGAGAACAATCCTGAACTTGGAGAGCTCACAAGGTCTTTGTAGGGTATTTGTATTTGTCCAATCTTCCACTTCTTGTAAGCTGTTTTTGTGTTTTCACTGTTAAGCCAAGCTGGTCGCCTGCCATATTTACTTTTCTTCCTACACATCGGGATGGTTTTGTTCCTGCAACCTCAGTAAGGATTCTTTAAAATACTTTTTAAAGTATTTCCTCGACTCCTTTCCCCGTCATGTTATTCTCCCAGGGGATCCTGCCCATCAGCTTCCTGAGGGAGTCAAAGTCTGCTTTTCTGAAGTCCAGGGTCTCTCCTTTCTTCCTTGTGTCAGGATCCTGAACTCGACCATCTCATGGTCACTGCCTTCTAGGTTCCCATCCACTATTGCTTCCTCTACTATTATTTTCCTGAAGGGGTTTGATTTGGGGGTGCGGCGGGGCAGACCAGGGAAAAGGTGGGGTGGTGCTTTGGGGAAGAGGTGGAGTGGGGGAGGGGCCTGGGGCAGAGCAGGAGTTGAGCACCCACTGGCCAGAGGGAAGTTGGTGCCTACTGAGGGGATGGACAAAGGACTGACAGACTCAGAGAAGATGAGGTTGAAAAGGACTTCAGGAGGTATCCAGTCCAACCCCCTGCCCATGGCAGGACCAACACCAACTAAATCATCCCGGCCAGGGTTTTGTCAAGCCGGGCCTTCAAAACCTCTAAGGAAGGAGATTCCACCACCTCCCTAGGGAACCCATCCCAGTGCTTCACCACCCTCCTAGTGAAATAGTGTTTCCTAATATTCAACCTAGACCTCCCCCACTGCAACTTGAGACCATTGCTCCTTGTTCTGTCATCTGCCACCACTGAGAACAGCTGAGCTCCATCCTCTTTGGACCCCCGCCCCCCGGGCGGGTAGCTGGGGGCTGGGGTTACCAGATATCCCGATTTTATATCGATAGTCCCGATTTTTGGGTCCTTTTCTTGTATAGGCTCCTATTACCCCCCACCCCGTCCCGATTTTTCACATTTGCTGTCTGGTCACCCTATTGAAGGCTGCTATTAATTCCCCCCTCGCTGTCCTCTTCTGCAGACTAAATAAGCTCCAGCCCCCTGGTCATTTTCCTTGTCGTCAGCTGGACCCTCTCCAATTTGTCCACACCCTTTCTGTAGTGGGTTGGCCCCAAACCAGACGCAATACTCCAGATGTCCAGATATGGCCTCACCAGTGCCCAATAGAGCAGAATAATCACCTCCCTCGATCTGCTGGCAATGCTCCTACTAACGCAGCCCAATATGCCGCTAGGCTTCTTGGCAAGAAGGGCACACTGCTGACTCATAGCCGGCTTCTCGCCCACTGTAATCCTCAGCTCTCGTTGACCAGCCCCAGGGCTGACCCATGAGTCCGTGGGGGAGGGGTGGAGGAGAGGAGGCCACGGTGAGTGGTGAGGACCCCAGAGAGGGGGGTGCAGTGGAGGAGAGGGGGGACTCAGCCAGGCAGCAGTGGGCGATGGGGGATGGGAGAAGGGGGGAAGCAGATACAGGAGGAGATGGAGCACAGGCTGGGCACCAGGGCCCAGGCATCCAGGGCCTGGTTGGCGGCAGCTGTGCCAGGGGCCCCACCTATTTACCAACCGCCTGTGCTTCCACTGAGGGATCTCCAGAGTGTCAATGTTCCCGAGCTCGCCTTCCTGACAGGCCTGAGCAACCAGAGCTTGTCCCTAGACCACTCCCAGCCTCCCCGCGGGGAGCGTATGGACCCAAACAGGCTGGAGACAAGTTATCGCAGAAATCACTGGGGACTCGGGGAGCATCTTCAGCTGTGGAGGGTGACACACCCCACAGGAGCTGAATTTCTGACTCGGGGCTGAGCAGTGCAGGGTGGATGCACAGCACAGCTGTGAGGCTGTTTGATGCGATCGATGCACCCAAGTCGGTTTAGTGGGGGTCTAGTGAAGACCCACTAAATTGACAGCAGAGTGCTCTCCGGGCGACTCTGGGACTACACCGGGAATGACAGGAGTAAGGTAAGTCTCCGTCGGCCCAGCACAGCGTAGACACAGCAGTAAGTCGACCTAAGCTACCTCGAATGCAGCTGTGTTAGCCCCGAAGCTGGAGCAGCGTCACTTAGGACGACTTACTGCAGAAGGATGGACACAGCCTGAGGCCTGAGTTTCCACTGCAGTCTGGATGCTCAAACACCAGCTTGGCAATACAAGTCACCAAGCCCAGGCCATGCAGAGACAGGCTCAGTGTGCAGTGTGGATACCCCCTCAGACAAGCCCAGGAGTGTCACATGAGGAAATCAATCCTTTCGTTGGAGTTCCTGGCAGAAGAGCCCAGTGATGGTGGAGCTCCCCGACCGTCAGTGACAAACACAGCGCTCCAGCAACTGAGCTCTAGGGCTCGCTGCTGAAAGAAAAGCTTCACGAGTGACAAAGGGCAAAGGGAGGTGCTGGTCTTTAGCCAAGGGCAGGGAGCCCCACCCTCCAACACAGACCATTTCCCTCGTTGTCTGTCTGTGCTGGGGCAGGAGCAATAACACGGCCTCCTGCTTTTGCTATTGCAGAGAGTTGGTTATGACGGTTTCCTCAAACACAGGGTGCGGAACAGGCCTCAGACCTGACTGGGTGTAAAGAAGAACTACGCAGCTAGACTGAGCCAGCTGGGAATTCAGATGTGCCCCTTTCCTGGAGGGATGGACTGACCTGTGAGGGGACTGGAACCGAGCTACCAATGTTTAACTTGCACTCGTTCAGCATCTTTCCTGTGAGTGCCGTCACTGTAGGTTAAATACTCCAGCCCCAGGCTCCCCGCCAGCTCTGGGCCAACAAGCTTTCCTTGTGATTGGATTCTGTACAGCAGGGGTGCAGGGAACCAACAGGTGCATCTGACTCCTTGGTGAGGTTTTGCGTGCAAGGTGTGTGTGTGAGTCTTTGTGTGTCAGAAGCATGAGTGTGGCACTGTCACTGAACTGAGAGAGGGCGACGGTGGTGGGAGAGAGACAGTGGAAGAATAAAGGGGCAGCGATGGGCATAACGATGATGATTGTGTTGTGTTTCATTCCTTAGATCTGGTGCCACTGCCTGTCCCTTTAGCCTTGTAGTTTACCAAGAGTAAAACTAAATATCTGTTCAGATACAAGGGAGTGTCTGTGTCCATTCCTGTTAGCTGCACAGGGGTTTGACGTTGCTGCTTTCAATCCTCCGGCTCTGCTGGGATAAGGAACAATTCAGGCCGTGACTGAACTGAAGGAGGGAGATGATTTTCTGACAGGAGGGACGGCGCCTCTCAAAGGTGTTTGGCAGGCAGCCTCCTTCCCAGGTCTGAACCAACAACACCCAGTTGAGGGGACCTCCCCAGCCCTCCTCAGCCCGGTGAAACGAGCGAGTGAGTGAGCGTGGGGAGAGCGAGCGACGGAGGGAGATGGATTGAGCGGGCCGGGACCTCGGTGAAGGGGCGGGATGAGGGTGTCTGGTTTTGTGGGGTCAGAAAGTTGGCAACCCCAGATCCAGGGGAAACAAATCAAACACCCAACGAGTCTGGCCAGGGGCAGGACATCAGCTTTGAGGGGAGGGGTGGGTGTGGCAGTGAAATCACAAAGGCCTTTTGCAGGACCTCGGCCTATTGGGCAAAGGTGGTGGGGAGGGGGTGACCTCAGAGAGAGAGAGAGACCCCGACATCAGCCGGGCAGGACAGAGGCGCAGGGCCAGGCCAGTCTCTGAGACCTCCCGGCTTTGCTGCCGCAAGTCTCCTTCGCGAGGTCTCTCCTCGAGGGCTGAGAGAGAATTAGGATTCAGAGTTGTGAGCATGAGGAGGAACCTCTGTGGAGTTTTCTCCTTTCCTCCCACTGATTGTGCCGAAAACAAACTTCCCTTTGAGAAGGTAAGAGGCTCAGAGAGGTTTGGAACCTGTTCCGTCTGATCCACCTGGCGCAGGCAGCATTCTAGGCCCAGACAGCACTGGCTTCAGGTGGCAGAATTTGATTTCCTCCCTAGGTTTTGATGATTGGAATCCCTGGGGACATTGGGGTGTATCCTTTTTGGTTTATCTTTTCCTCTTTCCTCCCTCCTCTTCTCTTGCTTCTTTTTTCCCTTTTCCAGCTTCCCTCCCTCTACCTAGGAGGGATGGGTCTGGAGTGCGGGCAGGGGAGGGGTATTGCTCTCATTGCGGGAGGTCCTCACCAAGAGGTGGGTCTGGGTCTGAGAGTGATCCCCTCTGATGGTGTCCTGGGCCGTCCTTTGGGACATCTGGCCCTCAGCCTCCTGCCCCTCAGAGTCTCAGTGCTGATTGGCTGAGCAGGGGGCTATCGACACCAAGGAGACAGGTCAGTTTGGTCTCTTTTCAAATCAGGCAAATAAGTCACAACCAATCCAATGTATGGAATAAATCTTGCTGCTTCTCTCCATTAATTGTCTCTTGGCAGGTCTTGATTTTCAATAATGTCCTAGGTCTTCTAAAATACTTGCTGAATAATTACTATGAACCACTGTTGGTCTCTAGCTCACTTGAGGGCACTTTATTCTGATCACTCAATGTGTGAAATTCAAGAGAGGCTGAAAGTCAGGAGCAGTGTTTCCTCTAATTTGTTATGTCCATGTGTGGAATGAATTTTGTTTTGGGCACAAATATGGAGGTGAGGTGTGACACATCACCTGCATATTGCGCTTCTTACAAAATTCATTCTGCACATGGATGGTGTGTGGCAGGGGTAAGGCTGAAAGGTTTGGAGTGTGGGAGAGGCTCAGGGGGGGGTTGGGGCGCAGTGATGTGAAGGCTCTGGCTGGGGGTGCAGGCTCTGGAGTGGGGCTAGCGATGAGGGTCTCAGCATTGGAGCAGAGGGTAGGGGCAGGGGTGTGGGGTGTGGGGTGGGGCTGGGAATGAGGAGATTGGGGAGCAGGTTGCCCCAGGAGAAAGAACTGCCCCTCCAGCCCTCTCTCCCACAGCAGCACAGGGCCAGATGAGAGGGCACCTGTCTCCAAGCAGCAGCGCCGGTGGGGCTGGGTTGGGACTGAGGAGGCGACAGAATTTATTTTTCCGAAGTCAAAAGGAGGAAGGGATGGAGTTATGCTTCAGTTTTTACCTCATAAACTTATTCCTGTCTAACCTACAGGACACTATGGGAATAAGACACTATGTCATGTGGTGACATCACAAGAGCAGAGGATGTGAGAACTACAGCAACTGAGAGGCAGGGGATTTAGAGTCGGATTGTTTCAAATGCTGCATTTGTCGGCTGACATTTAACAGCAACGCTTAGCTAACACAATGGAGAAAGGAATTCTCTGCTAAAGATTCAACTTGCCCCTTTGGCCAACTCTGCCCCTTCCCTGACCGGAGTGTGCTCAGAACAGCCCCACCTTCCCCCGCACACACACACACACACAAGCCCACAGCTGGGCACCCAGCACAAAGCCAGGGAAGTGGTTGCTTGGCTCGTTTTACTTTTTGCTTTGCAGAAGGTTTTTTCAAAAGCATTTTCTGCTCCTGTTCCCCATGGTGAGGAAGCAGATGGTTCTGGGGAAGGGAACCTGAGAGCGGTGGAGCCGGGGCAGTGGGGGGGGAGTTGGGGGAGGCTGAGGAGGGCAACAGGAGGCTGGAGGTGACTGGGGCGATGGGGGAAAGGGAACAGTTTGGAGGAGGCTGAAGGGGGAGATGGGGGAACGGGACATTTGGGGGCGCTAAAGGGGGCAATTGGGGCAGTTGTGGGAGGCTGAAGAGGCTGATGGGGGAAGTTGGGGGAGGCTAAAGGGAGCAATGGGGGAAGTAGGGGGAGGCTGAAGAGGGTAATGGGGGAAGCTGGGGGAGGCTGCAGAGGGCAACGGGAGGCTGGAGGTGACTGGGGCGATGGGGGGAATGGAACAGTTTGGAGGAGGCTGAAGGGGGAGATGGGGGAACGGGACATTTGGGGGGGCTAAAGGGGGCAATTGGGGCAGTTGTGGGAGGCTGAAGAGGGTGATGGGGGAAGTTGGGGGAGGCTAAAGGGAGCAATGGGGGAAGTTGGGGGAGGCTGAAGGGGGCAATGGGTTGAAGGAGGCCGGGGCAGAGAGGCTGTTGGGGGGCTGCTCGTCCCCACGGGAGGGGAGGAGGAAGAGGAGCTGCCCTTCTTTCTGAAGCTGTTTCCTGTTAGATCTTGCAACGTCACTGTTCCTGAGCAGGGTCCTGTGATGAAAAGGAAACTAGAGAGATTCGTGGTCCTGCTTTCAGCAGGGGGTTAGGCTGGATGACCTCCTGGGGTCTCTTCCAACCCTAATTGTCTAGGATTCTGTGTTTCTGTGGAGGACAGGTCCATCAATGGCTGTTGGCCAGGGTGGGCAGGGATGGTGCCCCTAACCTCTGTCTGTCAGAAGCTGGGAATTGGGCGACAGGGGGTGGGTCACTGGATGATTCCTGTCTGTTCATTCCCTCTGGGGCACCTGGCACCGGCCGCTATTGGCCGACAGGACACTGGGCTAGATGGAGCTTTGGTTTGACCCAGTCTGGCCGGTCTTCCCTTCTAATGCTCTTCTCACATGCTCAGTAACAGCTGCAAGCTGCTGCCCTCACGCGCCATCAGAATCTGCTCCCTGCAATCAAAGGCCGTAAAATCCCCCTGAAGGGGGGAAATCGGAGGGGCGGGATGGGCAGAGGGACAAAACTGGGAGAGGATCAGGGGTTCAGACGGGGGCTGCCCTGCCAGGTAGGTGCAGAAGGGAAAACCCCCAGCTAGAGGGAGGCAGAGGGGATAGAAGTCCCCACAGATGGGGTGAGCCGGCAGCAGCAGTTCCAAACCAGGGTGTGGTGGATGGTAGAAGGACTCGTGTTCCTCGCAGGATGGTCCATCTCAGCCCCCCCTCCCCAGGGCTGTGGTGTTAAAGGCCCCGAGTGGCCCAGTGCCCAGGCTCCACCGCTCTGCTCTAGCTGAAATGGTGACTGAGCTGCCAAGGGAGATGTGATTCAGGGAAATAGTTTAAACCTCCCTCCCCCCATCCCCTCATCGTAAAGCAAACTGATACTTTTAGACGTGTTTACGCCGTTTCAAAGAATTCCTGGCCAGTTTCCGTCTCGGTAACATGTCTGCTTGGAGCCTCAGAGTAGCTCAAGATTTGTCTTATCTGCTGCTCTGATTGCCTGAGTTAGTCTCCCTGTCCTGAGCTCCCTGGAGTTCTGCAACTTTTCATTGTTTATTTCTAGCAATGGTATTTGGATGACAGTGTCCAGTAGTTCAGGCACCCATCTGAGAGGCAGGAATTAGGACACACCGGGGATCTGATCCCCCTGCCCCACTCACGCTCATTAGTTAGCCCCAATGAACCCCCTTCAAAGGGAGAGCTGGACAGAGCCCCACGACGGCACACTGCTTCGTGCACTGACCTGAAACATGGGGGACCCTGGTTCAAATCCTTTCTCCCTTGTGGACAGTGGCGGGGGGCGGGGGTGATGCTGGCAGCCCCAGCTCATGCCTGTGGCCTCAGGCCTCCCTGAGGCACAGATCTAGCCCAAAGGCAGACTTGACTAGGTGGCAGGATAGCCCCGAGTGCCCAAGGGGACTGTCTGTGACTCCCTGCTCAGGCTGTTCGTGTGCCTGGGGAGTTCACTCTCGGGGGGGTGGAAGCTCCCAGTCCCCATGGGGTGCCCTGGTGTGTAACAGTCTGCCCTGAGCTTGCTACTCACGTCCCTGAGCTACTCTCTGCAGCTGGACAGAGGAATTGAACCTGGCTCTCCCACATGGCAGGTGGGTGCTGGGAGCACAGGACCTATCTGTGAGAGAGGGCAGGGCTAGGACACCTCCCGTTGTCAGTGTCTCCTGGGCGGGCTTGGCTGGCTCCTGCCTGGGGAGCTGGTGGTTGTGAGTTGTGTTTTAAGGTGCCTGTGTCGCCCATGCATCTTACAGGGAGTTTAGGCCCCTAACTCCGCTTAGTGGATCACTGGGTTGTTCCTGTAAAAGCAGCAAAGAATCCTGTGGCACCTTATAGACTAACAGACGTTTTTGCAGCATGAGCTTTCGTGGGTGAAACAACAATTCGGTTGTTCCTGGATTTTCTCGCTGCTGAAACCAGGTCCTGTGACGCTCAGCACAGCCCCCCCTCAGTCCCGTCACGGGTGTAGCCAGTCCGGTCTCTGCAGAGCCCAGCTGAGCAATGCCTGATTGACATGGGTGTGCACAGGAGAAGAGACAGAGCACAGGCTGGAAAGTGACACATCACAGCAAAGCCCAAACGCTCCTCCTAGGGGCACGATATTCCCTGTGGGTGCTGGGGGACACGCTGTGATGGGATCCGCTGTGCCCCCGAACCTCTCCAGCCTGGGCTGTCTCCCACAATGCCCTGCTACTGACCAGCAGCAACCCTCCAGGCGCTGTTATCCTCGGCACAACGGCATGTGGAGCGGCTTGATTGCATGGATGCTGCCGAGCCACTCGTGAATCCCACAGTGAGGTGCCCGCCAGATCCCCCCAGCTCCCAGCACTGCGCCTCAGGAATATGCTGTGTGTGTTAGTAATTGGTTCCCCACTTCCCCACTGGAAGGTGGAGCTACACCAGGAACGTGGGGTCTGTGGTGTCGCGGTTTGGGTGGGTTATTGGAAGAGCGGGGAGGACTAGTCTATGGCAGAAGCCTGCGATTTACCTTGCCTGCCCGGCTTGCGCTTTGGCTTCACTTTTGGTTTTTGATTTTTCCTCCACTGTCATCAGTTCATCCCTTCCCACTGAACTGCCCAGTGCCTGGCTTGGAGGTGGAGGCAGGAGGAGAGAGACAAGAGTGAGATTTCAGCATCTCCAGTAGCCCCAACAAACACTGTGGGGTTTTAATTCATAGCTGTTGTCGGTCTGGGGGAGACCCTGGTGCACCAGCGGGGGAGGGTGTCTGATGGGGTTGGTGGTCTGGCTGGGGCAGACATTGCATCCCCTTTCCCACTGCTAATTGAATGAGAAGACAGATGTCCCTGTGGAGCAGATAAGAGCCTCAGAGAGGTTTCATGTTGTTGTTTCATGTTGTCCTAGGTTTCCTTCCTATGGACTGCATCACCAAGTGGATTGTGCTGCTTCTCTGCATTAATTGTCTCTGAGCAGTTCATGATTCTCTCTAACATTGCAGTTCTCCTAAAATACTGGCTGAATAATTACTGTGCACACTTGTTGGACTGGAGCTCATCTAAGAGCACTTTATTGAGGTCATTCAATGTATGAATTTCAAGATCCGATGGTTAATTTAAAAATCAGGTCTCTGGGGGTCCTATTCCCAATTCAGCCATTGACTGGCTTTGTGACCTAAGAGAAGTCAATTCTCCTTTCTCAGCCTGAGCGTCTCCCTCTTTCAAGTAGGGATAATAATGATCCACTCCTACCTACCTCAACACACTCACTCTTCCCCAACACACACACACACACTGTCTCTCCCCACACACAAACAGTCTCCACACTGCAGCTGAAAAGCAGCTGGCAATCTAGTAGGATGACCCTGGAAAAATGGGATAGAGAAACCTGCATCACTGAAAGTGCAGCCACAAAGACACCACACACCAGCTTCCCCTAGCTTGCAAGAATCAAACCTACACAGAAAGATTCCTGTGGTATCGTAGGCCAGCTTCCTAAGGCCTCAGCCTCAAGCACTTAACACAGGGGCCTTTCTACACTCTGGTTCTGTTCTAACGGAAGGATCATTTCCAATTGATCGCTCAGACCAGCTTGCCCAGCACCCTCACTGCTGTGCATCTCTGTATGTGTGGCCATGGCTGAACAGCAAGAATTCCTGCCCATTTCCCTTCTGGCTGGAGCATGCTTAGAGTGAGTTTGTGGTTAATGATGTTGCTGTAGATTGTTGGCTTCCTGCCTTGGCAATTCAGACAGTTCCTTTTCCCAACATATCTCCAGCACATCAGTCCCTGGCTGGGTCTCCTGGGCAGTGGAAAACATAAGAACATAAGATGGCCGTACCGGGTCAGACCAAAGGTCCATCTAGCCCAGTATCTGTCTACCGACAGTGGCCAATGCCAGGTGCCCCAGAGGGAGTGAACCTAACAAGCAATGATCAAGTGATCTTCCTCCTGCCATCCATCTCCATCCTCTGACAAACAGAGGCTAGGGACACCATTCTTACCCATCCTCGCTAATAGCCATTTATGGACTTAGCCACCATGAATTTATCCAGTTCCCTTTTAAACATTGTTATAGTCCTAGCCTTCACAACCTCCTCAGGTAAGGAGTTCCACAAGTTGACTGTGCGCTGCATGAAGAACTTCCTTTTATTTGTTTTAAACCTGCTGCCTATTAATTTCATTTGGTGACCTCTAGTTCTTGTATTATGGGAATAAGTAAATAACTTTTCCTTATCCACTTTCTCAATGTCACTCATGACTTTATATACCTCTGTCATATCCCCCCTTAGTCTCCTCTTTTCCAAGCTGAAGAGTCCTAGCCTCTTTAATCTTTCCTCGTATGGGACCCTCTCCAAACCCCTAATCATATTAGTTGCCCTTTTTGAACCTTTTCTAGTGCTAGAATATCTTTTTTGAGGTGAGGAGACCACATCTGTACACAGTATTCGAGATGTGGGCGTACCATGGATTTATATAAGGGCAATACTATATTCTCCGTCTTGTTCTCTATCCCCTTTTAACGATTCCTAACATCCTGTTTGCTTTTTGATCGCCTCTGCACACTGCATGGACATCTTCAGAGAACTATCCACAATGACTCCAAGATCTTTTCCTGACGTTGTAGCTAAATTAGCCCCATCATATTGTATGTATATTTGGGGTTATTTTTCCTAATGTGCATTACTTTACATTTATCCACATTAAATTTCATTTGCCATTTTGTTGCCCAATCACTTAGTTTTGTGAGAGATTTTGAAGTTCTTCACAATCTGCTTAACTATCTTGAGTAGTTTAGTATCATCTGTAAACTTTGCCACCTCACTGTTTACCCCTTTCTCCAGATCATTTATGAATAAATTGAATAGGATTGGTCCTAGGACTGACCCTTGGGGAACACCACTAGTTACCCCTCTCCATTCTGAGAATTTACCATTAATTCCTACCCTTTGTTCCCTGTCTTTTAACCAGTTCTCAATCCATGAAAGGACCTTCCTTTATCTCATGACAACTTAATTTACGTAAGAGCCTTTGGTGAGGGACCTTGTCAAAGGCTTTCAGGAAATCAAGTACACTATGTCCACCGGATCCCCTTGTCCACATGTTTGTTGACCCTTCAAAGAACTCTAATAGATTAGTAAGACACGATTTCCTTTACAGAAACCATGTTGACTACTGCTCAATAATTTATGTTTTTCTATGTGTCTGACAATTTTATTCTTAACTATTGTTTCAACTAATTTGCCCTGCATCGACGTTAGACTTACCGGTCTGTAATTGCCGGGATCACCTCTAGCGCCCTTTTTAAATATTGGCATTACATTAGCTAACTTCCAATCATTGGGTAACGAAGCCGATTTAAAGGACAGGTTACAAACGTTAGTTAATAGTTCCGCAACTTCACATTTGAGTTCTTTCAGAACTATTGGGTGAATGCCATCTGGTCCCGGTGACTTGTTAATGTTGAGTTTATCAATTAATTCCAAAACCTCCTCTAGTGACACTTCAATCTGTGACAGTTCCTCAGATTTGTCACCTACAAAAGCCAGCTCAGGTTTGGGAATCTCCCTAACATCCTCAGCCGTGAAGACTGAAGCAAAGAATTCATTTAGTTTCTCCGCAATGACTTTATCGTCTTTAAGCGCTCCTTTTGTATTTTGATCGTCAAGGGGCCCCACTGGTTGTTTAGCAGGCTTCCTGCTTCTGATGTACTTAAAAAACATTTTGTTATTACCTTTGGAGTTTTTGGCTAGCCGTTCTTCAAACTCCTCTTTGGCTTTTCTTATTACACTCTTGCACTTAAGTTGGCTGTGTTTATGCTCCTTTCTATTTGCCTCACTAGGATTTGACGTCCACTTTTTAAAGGAAGTCTTTTTATCTCTCACTGCTTCTTTTACATGGTTGTTAAGCCACGATGGCTCTTTTTTAGTTATTTTACTCTGTTTCTTAATTTGGGGTATACATTGAAGTTGGGCCTCTATTATGGTGTCTTTAAAAAGGGCCCATGCAACTTGCAGGGATTTCATTTTAGTCACTCTACCTTTTAACTTTTGTTTAACTTTTGTTTAACTAACCATCTGCTTCCTCACCATGGGGAACAGGGGCAGAAAATGCTTTTTAAAAAGCCTTTTGAAAAGTAAAAAGTAAAACAAGCCAAGCAACCCCCTCCCTTGCTTTGTGCTGGGTGCCCAGCTGTGGGCTTGTGTGTGTGTGGGGGGGGAGGCTGGCGGGAGAGGTGTTCTGAGCACACTCCGGTCAGGGAAGGGGCAGAGTTGGCCAAAGGGGCAGGTTGAATCTTTAGCAGAGAATTCCTTTCTCCATTGTGTTAGCTAAGCGTTGCTGTTAAATGTCAGCCGACAAATGCAGCATTTGAAACAATCCGACTCTAAATCCCCCACCCTCTCAGTTGCTGTAGTTCTCACATCCTCTGCTCTTGTGATGTCACCAAATGACATAGTGTCTTATTCCCATAGTGTCCCGTAGGTTAGACAGGAATAAGTTTATGAGGTAAAAACTGAAGCATAACTCCATCCCTTCCTCCTTTTGACTTCGGAAAAATAAATCCTGTCGCCTCCCTCAGTCCCAACCCAGCCCCACCGGCGCTGCTGCGGCTTGGAGACAGGTGCCCTCTCATCTGGCCCTGAGCTGCTGTGGGGAGAGAGGGCTGGAGGGGGCAGTTCTTTCTCCCTGGGGCAACCTGCTCCCCAATCTCCTCATTCCCAGCCCCACCCCAGAGCCCTCACCCCCTGCGCCCCTACCCTCTGCTCCAATGCTGAGACCCTCATCGCTAGCCCCACTCCAGAGACTGCACCCCCAGCCGGAGCCCTCACATCACTGCGCCCCAACCCCCCCCCCCCGAGCCTCTCCCACACTCCAAACCTTTCAGCCTCACCCCTGCCACACACCATCCATGTGCAGAATGAATTTTGTAAGGAGTGCAATATGCAGGTGATGTGTCACACCTCACCTCCATATTTGTTCCCAAAACAAAATTCATTCCACACATGGACATAACAAATTAGAGGAAACACTGCTCCTGACTTTCAGCCTCTCTCTCACATCTTGAATTTCACACACTGAGTGATCAGAATAAAGTGCCCTCAAGTGAGCTAGAGACCAACAGTGGTTCATAGTAATTATTCAGCAAGTATTTTAGAAGACCTAGGACATTACTGAAAATCATGACCTGCCAAGAGACAATTAATGGAGAGAAGCAGCAAGATTAATTCCATACATTGGATTGGTTGTGACTTATTTGCCTGATTTGAAAAGAGACCAAACTGACCTGAGTCTCCTTGGTGTCGATAGCCCCCTGCTCAGCCAATCAGCACTGAGACTCTGAGGGTCAGGAGGCTGAGGGGTCTCACCAGATGTCCCAAAGGACGGCCCAGGACACCATCAGAGGGGATCACTCTCAGACCCAGACCCACCTCTTGGTGAGGACCTCCCGCAATAAGACCAATACCCCTCCCCTGCCCGCACTCCAGACCCGTCCCTCCTAGGTAGAGGGAGGGAAGCTGGAAAAGGGAAAAAAGAAGCAAGAGAAGAGGAGAAAGGAGGGAGGAAAGAGGAAAAGATAAACCAAAAAGGATACACCCCAATGTCCCCAGGGATTCCAATCATCAAAACCTAGGGAGGAAATCAAATTCTGCCACCTGAAGCCAGTGCTGTCTGGGCCTAGAATGCTGCCTGCGCCAGGTGGATCAGACGGAACAGGTTCCAAACCTCTCTGAGCCTCTTACCTTCTCAAAGGGAAGTTTGTTTTCGGCACAATCAGTGGGAGGAAAGGAGAAAACTCCACAGAGGTTCCTCCTCATGCTCACAACTCTGAATCCTAATTCTCTCTCAGCCCTCGAGGAGAGACCTCGCGAAGGTGACTTGCGGCAGCAAAGCCGGGAGGTCTCAGAGACTGGCCTGGCCCTGCACCTCTGTCCTGCCCGGCTGATGTCGGGGTCTCTGTGAGGTCACCCTCCCCAACACCTTTGCCCAATAGGCCGAGTTCCTGCAAAATGCCTTTGTGATGTCACTGCCACACCCACCCTCCCCTCAAAGCTGATGTCCTGCCCTGGCCAGACTCGTTGGGTGTTTGAGTTGTTTCCCCTGGATCTGAGGTTGCCAACTTATGACACAAGTTATCTGCACTATCTAGCACAAGTTATCTGCACTGTTCACACAAGTACGAGGCATCTCTGCTCACTTTGGCTAAAGAGAAATGGGTCCCTTTGCAAAATCAAACACTGACAAATGAGAGCAAGACACTGTATGATTTCTAGAGCTGATATAGGGCAATTGGTTCAGCTTCATTATGATTGCATCATCCATGACTTCTAGGAATAACATGATGCAATTCATATCATGTATGAGGCAATACCAGCTTCAGACTGTATCCTTCATTGTTTTGTCTATAAAGCAAGTACTGTCCAGAGCCATTCATAGATTTATTCATAGATCCAGTCAAAGATGGATTTTAGTCATTACTGGTTTAAATTGAGATCCCGTCCCTTTATAACTCACTTATCCTCCGCCATTCCCAAGTCAAGGGTCATAAATACTGACTCAATAGCATATCTTGAAAACTAGAGCCAATCAAGAATTTTAAGCATCATTTTCGTTCTCAGTGACCCAGAATTAGTAAAGTTGGACTCCATTTATTTCAGAAGCATTTTGGCTGTAGAGCAGTGTAACAAGCCTCTCCTAGCTGCCTCCTGGTGGGGGGAGGCTGGGGAGCTGTGGGGACCTGTTTGAGAGGGTCATTAGTAGCAGCATAGCACAGGAGGTGTCCTATCGGGTTGAGTCATTGCAGATGATGATGTAGTGCAGCAGACCCCCGTTTTGCCAACCTTGCATTAGGCAGCTTTCCATGTTAACCGAACCACCAGTGCCCACAGGTGCAGCAGCCGGCGATTTGTCCTGTGGCCGCTAGGTGGCGCTGCAGCCTGGCAATTTCCCGTTCCCCCGGGAATGGGAAGGTTTGATAAGGTGAGCTGGCTCCACCCGGCCCCGGGGAGATGCCGTCAGTGGGGTCTGCTGTGTAAGGGCTGAAAGTCAATTTTACTGGCATTTTATGATCTTTCAATCATGAAGGGGAGGAACTGCTTACCCTGACTGAAGCATCTTATCTCGTTTCCAAATTGAAGTGTCTCCTCTTTGTGTGCGAAGAGACAGTTTAAGGGGACGCCACAAACGGGAGATGCTTTTGGTTTGGAAAACGAAATATTTTTGCAAAGATTTTTCATCCAAATTGATTTAGGATTAATGGGGTCAAATTCCATGCTGTGCCCTGTGGCTTTAAGGCATTGGAGAACTGCTGAAGAGGTTAAAGGCCGCAGAGCTGGGTAGCTGGGTGTGGTGCCTCCAAAGTTATTGTGCTCTGGTGAGACTGAGCAGTTGTGGGGATTGTGCAAGCTGTGGTGTTTACATGCACATAGAAATTGTAATGAAACTCCATTTTTAAAACCACTCATGTCTCGGAATGGAAGAGAAGCTCTTTGAAATAAGTGTCCCCTTCATACTCTTCAAGATCACTGGCTCCAACACTCAGCTGCCTCAGGGAACTCAGTGGTGGTGCATTTGAGGGTGGATCGAGAGGTTTCTGGTTCAAGTCCAGCTGCTCTCTTACATGTCCTCCTTTTTAATTGATCTATTTTTTCATATCCATCTCCTGTATGTTCAGGAGTTCCGCTGAACGGGGACGTGAAATGAATTTAATCATTCAATATATTCCTGTTAAAATGTACAAACACTGAGCAAAGCTGTCCATCAGCTGAAATCCGTTCCGGTCCTCTGAGGCGGTAGTTTGTTTTCATTCTTGAAACAAAGATAGAGTACGACTGTAGATGTGCAGGTCCTTGTTCTCCACGAGCGATGCTGTGCAGAAGAAGAACCAGTGGCTATCAAGTGGACACTAGGGAGTTTAGACTTGCCTTCCAAGGGGAGTATTGGGGGCAAAAGACATATCTGGCTTCAAGATATGGATGGGATGTTAGATGGGTTGGGATGTGAGTTACTGCAGAGAATTCTCTCGTGGGTGCTGGCTGGTGAGTCTTGCCCACATGCTAAGGGTTTAAGTGATCAGCATCTTTGGGGTCGGGAAGGAATTTTCCTCCAGGGCAGATTGGCAGAGGCCCTGGAGGTTTCTCGCCTTCCTCTGCAGCATGGGGCACTGGTCACTTGCTAGAGGATTCTCTGCAGCTTGAGGTCTTCAAAGCACAATTTGAGGAGTTCAGTAAGTCAGACATAGGTTAGGGGTTTGCTATAGAAGTGGATGGGTGAGATTGTGTGGCCTGCGTTGTGAAGGAGGTGGGACTAGATGATCATTATGGTCCCTTCTGGCCTTCGAGTCTAAGGCCTGGTCTACACTAGGACTTTAATTCGAATTTATCAGCGTTAATTCGAACTAACCGCTCAACCGTCCACACCAGGAAGCCATTTAATTCGAACTAGAGGGCTCTTTAGTTCGAATTTGGTACTCCACCCCGGCAGGTGGAGTAACGCTAAATTCGCACTTGCTAGCTCGAATTAGGCTTGGTGTGGATGCTAATCGAACTTAGCAGCTCCGGGAGCTATCCCACAGTGCACCACTCTGTTGACGCTCTGGACAGCAGTCCGAGCTTGGATTCTCTGGCCAGCCACACAGGAAATGACCCGCGAAAATTTGAATTCATTTTCCTGTCTGGGCGGTTTGAATCTGACGTTCTGGTTGCACATCGGGGCGAGCTCCGCAGCACCTGCAACGATGCAGAGCTCTCCAGCAGAGGAGTCCGGGCAATCCCAGAATAGAAAGAGGTCCCCAGCATGGACTGACCGGGAAGTCCAGGATCTGATCGCTGTGTGGGGCGAGGAGTCTGTGCTCTCGGAGCTGCGCTCCAACAAGCGGAACGCGAAGACGTTCGAGAAGGTTTCTAAAGCCATGAAAGACAAAGGATACAGCCGGGATGCGATGCAGTGCCGCGTGAAAGTGAAGGACCTAAGACAAGGGTATCAAAAAGTCAGAGCGGCAAACGGACGCTCCGGAGCCCAGCCCCAGACATGCCGCTTCTACGAGGCACTGCATGCCATTCTAGGTGGGTCTGCCACCAGTGCCCCACCAGTGACGGTGGACTCCGAGGACGGAATAGTGTACCGGGACAGTTCCCCCTCCCTGTTCGCCGATGGGGAGATGAGGAAGGGTCTTTAGAGGACGGCGCAGGCGACATCGAACCCACTCCCGCTTTCCCTGACAGCCAGGATCTCTTCATCACCCTCACAGAGATCCCCTACCAACCGTCCCTGCCCGTTAACCAGGACTCGGAATCAGGGGAAGGATCAGGCGGTAAGTGCAACACACGTATAAACATTTATTTTTTATAACATTGTTATAGAAAAAATAGAAACAGTATTTACAAAATTCTAAATATTAAACTATAATATATATTAAATTATATGAAGAGAAGGTCCACACAAATGGACTTTAAAAAATTCTAAATATTTACAATTTAAAACATTCTAAATATTAAACTATAATATATATTAAACTATATAAAGAGAAGGTCCACACAAATGGGGATAGAAAAATAGTCCTCTAGCGACATTTCTACGAAGGTGTCATTCAGTTCCTCGCAAAGCCTCCGCATGAGGTTCGTCGGAAGAGGTCGCTTGTTGGGCGCTCCGTGGAAGCAGACTCTTCCACGCCAGGACATCCGAATATAGAGTGGAACCATCGCCTCTACTAGCATTGCTGCATATGGTCCTGGTCTGTGCAGTGCGTCCCGTAACATGCGGTCTTTCTGGGCACGAGTGACCCGCCTCAGGGTGATCTCGGTCTGCAAATACTGCATCTAAGTAGGGCAATTAGTGTAGTGTTACTATTGTTAATGGTTTACAATTAGGTTGCATAACAATGACCCTCGCCTAACAGCCACGTGCGAGAGGCCACAGAGAACAAGCATGCATTGATCGTTCCCGTGCGCTGGCGGGAGGGGCTGCAAAAGGATTATCCTTTCTGCTTTGCACATTGCCTTTAGCAGGAGATCACAGCTAACCAGTAACTGATAAGCAGTATGTACTGTAAGGCTTACCAGGACTTTGTGCAAGAGGGATGCAGCTATCTTTCCTCGCTTGTGCGCTCTCCAGTGCAATGGCGCCGCCAATGAGAGCGTATTCCGAAATCTCGGACTAGTTCTGAGATCTCCTGAGACTTGGTTCCCTCTTTGGTCTTGTTCACTGAAACTGACTAGACTGTGTTTACTGTTGGCAAACATGTATGTGTTCAAGGAAATCACCTACTTTTTCACATCACACAGCTTCGGCTCCTTCCCGGACTGCCCCCCCTCGCAGAGGCTGGCTCGGATTAGACGCCGAAAGAAAAAGACAAGGGACGACATGTTCCAGGAACTGATGGCCAGCTCCAGAGCGGAGGCGGCAGAGCAGAGACAGTCGAGGGAGAGCCTGTGTCAGCAGCATCGCACACACCTGGAACGGGAGGATAGGTGGCGGCAGGAAGACCAGCAGGCGACTCAAACGCTGCTTGGTCTAATGAGGGAGCAAACGGAGACGCTCCGGCGCCTTGTAGATGTTCTTCAAGACCGCAGTCAGGAGGAGAGAGCCCCCCTGCAGTGCATCTGCAACCGCCCTCCAACGCCAAGAAGTCCTGTCCCCCCCTCACCCAAAGTGACAAGACGGAGGGGCGGTAGGGGCCGTGAGAACTGTCCCTGCACCGCAGCACACCGATAATGTTAGAGACAACTGTCGCGGCTGTAATTTTTTACAAGCTCTTTCTTTTCAGCATCAACCAGTCCAAACTCCAAGTTCTACCCCCCATCTGTGTATTACATTATTAAAAGCGGTTTGGTGTTACTGACTGTTTCCGTCACGTTTCTGGTGTCAGAAGACTTTCTGTTGTTCTGTGGGGGGGGGGGGGAATTGTAATGTCACTGCATAGCCCACAGTGCCATGCTACAGACTTGGCTGCAGGGTCAACTGCAGGGCACACACAGACTGCAGTCACTAGGCACCAGGGACAGTCTGTGTGGTGTATGCTGCCCCGGTCTTTCCTTGAGGTGTATGCTTGTGCAGGGTCCTGGTGCCTGACATCCCGAATGTAAAGGCAGGCTTCCCTTCACATGCATTTGGACCGTAGTCACGATCCTCCCGGTGCCCTGAGCCCCAAAAATAGACCTCATCCAGGGGCAGATACTCACCCTTCCCACACCCCTCACCTTCCAACGCCCAAACCCACAGCCGTCATGGTAACCCCTATCCAAGGACGGCACCCCTCGCCCCTTCCTGCAAACCCACCCATCAGTGCACACCTTAACCAGCACAGAATGCTTCCATGTTTCAATGAATAAACAGAAATGCAAAGTCAACGAAAGATTTATTATTAATTACTAAAACATGTCCTTAGTTTTAAAACGTCCTTGGGAAGTGGGGAAAACTTGGTTTATGATCAGGCTCTCTTAAAATCAAGTGGACAGTCACAGGTTACCCTGCTCTGCGAGGAAACTCGCTTTCAAAGCCTCCTGATGCATATCGCTTCCCGCTGGGATATTCTCTCAGCACGGGTGTCTGGCTGATCGTAAACAGCAGCCAGGCGATTTGCCCTCAACCTCCCAAGCGGCCAAAAGGTCTCGCCCTTGCTCTCACAGAGATTGTGGAGCACACAGCAAGCAGCAATAACTACGGGGATATTCTTTCGCTGATGTCCGAGCGAGTCAGTAAGGTCCGCCATCTCCCTTGAGACGTCCGAAGCACACTCCACCACCATTCTGCACTTGCTCAGCCGGTAGTTGAAGAGTTCCTTTTCAGTGTCCAAGGCGCCTGTATAGGGCTTCATGAGCCAGGGCATTAGCGGGTAGGCCGGGTCCCCGAGGATCACTGTAGGCATCTGCACATCCCCAACCGTTATTTTGTGGTCCGGGAAGAAAGTGCCTGCCTGGAGGCGTCTAAACAGACCAGAGTTCCTGAACACACGCGGCCATGAACCTTGCCCGCCCACCCGACGTTGATGTTGGTAAAACGTCCCCTATGGTCCACCAAAGCTTGCAGCACCATTGAAAAGTAGCCCTTTCGGTTAATGTACTCGCTGGCCTGGTGGGCTGGTGCCAGGATAGGGATGTGAGTCCCATCTATAGCCCCACCGCAGTTTGGGAATCCCATCGGGCGAAGCCATCTATGATGGCCTGGACATTTCCGACAGTCACTACCTTTGAGAGCAGTTGCTCAACGATTGCGTGGGCTACTTGAATGACAGCAATCCCCACGGTAGATTTGCCCACGCCAAAGTGGTTCGCTACTGACCGGTAGCTGTCTGGCGTGGCAAGTTTCCAGAGGGCTATGGCCACTCGCTTCTGCACAGTCAGGGCTGCTCGCATCCTTGTGTCCTGGCGCTTCAGGGCAGGGGACAGCAAGTCACACAGTTCAAGGAAAGTGCCCTTACGCATCCTGAAGTTTCGCAGCCACTCTGTGTCATCCCAGACCTGCAGCACTATGCGGTCCCACCAGTCTGTGCTTGTTTCCCGGGCCCAGAATCGCCGTTCCACACCATGAACTTGACCCATTGCCACCATGATCTCCACTGCCCGGCGTACCCTGCTTTGTGAGAGGTCTGCGCCACTCTCCTCACCGTGCTGCCGGAGCCTCCTCGCCCGGTTTCTCAGCATCTGACTGTGGAAGAGGTGGACAATAATGTGCGAGGAGTTGACAATGGCCATAAGTGCAGCGATGATCGCAGCGGGCTCCATGCTCGCAGTGCTGTGGCGTCCACGCTGTAACCGACCAGAGAAGGGCGCGAACAGATTTCCCGCCGGCGCTTTCAAGGAAGACAGGGAGGGCGGGATTGACGGTTCAATGACGACACATTTTTCCCCCCAGCATGCATTGGGGGGAAATCCCACAATTCCAATGGGCAGCGGGGAGTGCGGGAACTGTGGGATAGGTTCCCACAGTGCACCGCTTCCAAAGTCGAAGCTGGCCCTGTGAATGTGGACTAAGAAGTTCGAATTTGTGTATTTAGTATGGATACACAAATTCGACTTATTAAGGTCGAATCCACAAATTCGACTTAAGTAGATTCGAAATAGTCCTGTAGTGTAGACAAGCCCTATGAGTCTATGAGACCATGGGAGGGTGGGGAGGAGCTGTGAGGCCGGCGGGTGTGTGCGGTGCAGGGCATTTGGAGTGTGGGAGCTGCTGGGGGGCCGGTGGGTGCCTGGGCTGCTGCTGCTGCCCCAGCCGGGTCTGTATGGGGGAGAGATCTGCATTAGCCCCCTTTGTGCCCAGCTCTGGGGGGCAGGGAGGGTTCGGACTCTTTGCGGTGGCTGGAGCCAGCCGCTGAGCCAGAGCCTGCCGGCGAGGGGAGAGACCTGGGGGAAAGAGCTGCGGCTGAGCAGGAAAGTGAGTCTGGAATTCAGCTCTCACTGCCCCAGATCCCCCGCTGGTGCACCAGGGTCTCCCCCAGACCGACAACAGCTATGAATTAAAACCCCACAGTGTTTGTTGGGGCTACTGGAGATGCTGAAATCTCACTCTTGTCTCTCTCCTCCTGCCTCCACCTCCAAGCCAGGCACTGGGCAGTTCAGTGGGGAAGGGATGAACTGATGACAGTGGAGGAAAAAAATCAAAAACCAAAAGTGAAGCCAAAAGCGCAAGCCGGGCAGGCAAGGCAAATCGCAGGCTTCTGCCATAGACTAGTCCTCCCCGCTCTTCCAATAACCCACCCAAACCGCGACACCACAGACCCCACGTCCCTTAGCATGTGGGCAAGACTCACCAGCCAGCACCCATGAGAGAATTCTCTGCAGTAACTCACATCCCAACCCATCTAACATCCCATCCAGACCACTGGGCATACTTACCTGCTGAGAATCAAAGATCAATTGCCTAATTCATTGCCAAAACTAGGCTAGCCCATCATACCATCCCCTTCATAAATGTATTAAGTGTAGTCTTGAAGCCAGATATGTCTTTTGCCCCCAATACTCCCCTTGGAAGGCAAGTCTAAACTCCCTAGTGTCCACTTGATTGCCACTGGTTCTTCTTCTTCTGCACAGCATCGCTCGTGGAGAACAAGGACCTGCACATCTACAGTCGTACTCTATCTTTGTTTCAAGAATGAAAACAAACTACCGCCTCAGAGGACCGGAACGGATTTCAGCTGATGGACAGCTTTGCTCAGTGTTTGTACATTTTAACAGGAATATATTGAATGATTAAATTCATTTCACGTCCCCGTTCAGCGGAACTCCTGAACATACAGGAGATGGATATGAAAATATAGATCAATTAAAAAAGAGGACATGTAAGAGAGCAGCTGGACTTGAACCAGAAACCTCTCGATCCGACCTCAAATGCACCACCACTGAGTTCCCTGAGGCAGCTGAGTGTTGGAGCCAGTGATCTTGAAGAGTATGAAGGGGACACTTATTTCAAAGAGTCTCTTCCATTCCGAGACATGAGTGGTTTTAAAAATGGAGTTTCATTACAATTTCTATGTGCGTGTAAACACCACAGCTTGCACAATCCCCACAACTGCTCAGTCTCACCAGAGCACAATAACTTTGGAGGCACCACACCCAGCTACCCAGCTCTGCGGCCTTTAACCTCTTCAGCAGTTCTCCAATGCCTTAAAGCCACAGGGCACAGCATGGAATTTGACCCCATTAATCCTAAATCAATTTGGATGAAAAATCTTTGCAAAAATATTTCGTTTTCCAAACCAAAAGCATCTCCCGTTTGTGGCGTCCCCTTAAACTGTCTCTTCGCACACAAAGAGGAGACACTTCAATTTGGAAACGAGATAAGATGCTTCAGTCAGGGTAAGCAGTTCCTCCCCTTCATGATTGAAAGATCATAAAATGCCAGTAAAATTGACTTTCAGCCCTTACACAGCAGACCCCACTGACGGCATCTCCCCGGGGCCGGGTGGAGCCAGCTCACCTTATCAAACCTTCCCATACCCGGGGGAACGGGAAAGTGCGAGGCTGCAGCGCCACCTAGCGGCCACAGGACAAATCGCCGGCTGCTGCACCTGTGGGCACTGGTGGTTCGGTTAACATGGAAAGCTGCCTAATGCAAGGTTGGCAAAACGGGGGTCTGCTGCACTACATCATCATCTGCAATGACTCAACCCGATAGGACACCTCCTGTGCTATGCTGCTACTAGTGACCCTCTCAAACAGGTCCCCACAGCTCCCCAGCCTCCCCCCACCAGGAGGCAGCTAGGAGAGGCTTGTTACACTGCTCTACAGCCAAAATGCTTCTGAAATAAATGGAGTCCAACTTTACTAATTCTGGGTCACTGAGAACGAAAATGATGCTTAAAATTCTTGATTGGCTCTAGTTTTCAAGATATGCTATTGAGTCAGTATTTATGACCCTTGACTTGGGAATGGCGGAGGATAAGTGAGTTATAAAGGGACGGGATCTCAATTTAAACCAGTAATGACTAAAATCCATCTTTGACTGGATCTATGAATAAATCTATGAATGGCTCTGGACAGTACTTGCTTTATAGACAAAACAATGAAGGATACAATCTGAAGCTGGTATTGCCTCATACATGATATGAATTGCATCATGTTATTCCTAGAAGTCATGGATGATGCAATCATAATGAAGCTGAACCAATTGCCCTATATCAGCTCTAGAAATCATACAGTGTCTTGCTCTCATTTGTCAGTGTTTGATTTTGCAAAGGGACCCATTTCTCTTTAGCCAAAGTGAGCAGAGATGCCTCGTACTTGTGTGAACAGTGCAGATAACTTGTGCTAGATAGTGCAGATAACTTGTGTCATAAGTTGGCAACCTCAGATCCAGGAAACAACTCAAACACCCAACGAGTCTGGCCAGGGGCAGGACATCAGCTTTGAGGGAGGGGTGGGTGTGGCAGTGACATCACAAAGGCATTTTGCAGGAACTCGGCCTATTGGGCAAAGGTGTTGGGGAGGGGGTGACCTCACAGAGAGACCCCGACATCAGCCGGGCAGGACAGAGGTGCAGGGCCAGGCCAGTCTCTGAGACCTCCCGGCTTTGCTGCCGCAAGTCACCTTCGCGAGGTCTCTCCTCGAGGGCTGAGAGAGAATTAGGATTCAGAGTTGTGAGCATGAGGAGGAACCTCTGTGGAGTTTTCTCCTTTCCTCCCACTGATTGTGCCGAAAACAAACTTCCCTTTGAGAAGGTAAGAGGCTCAGAGAAGTTTGGAACCTGTTCCGTCTGATCCACCTGGCGCAGGCAGCATTCTAGGCCCAGACAGCACTGGCTTCAGGTGGCAGAATTTGATTTCCTCCCTAGGTTTTGATGATTGGAATCCCTGGGGACATTGGGGTGTATCCTTTTTGGTTTATCTTTTCCTCTTTCCTCCCTCCTTTCTCCTCTTCTCTTGCTTCTTTTTTCCCTTTTCCAGCTTCCCTCCCTCTACCTAGGAGGGACGGGTCTGGAGTGCGGGCAGGGGAGGGGTATTGGTCTTATTGCGGGAGGTCCTCACCAAGAGGTGGGTCTGGGTCTGAGAGTGATCCTCTGATGGTGTCCTGGGCCGTCCTTTGGGACATCTGGTGAGACCCTCAGCCTCCTGACCCTCAGAGTCTCA
Source organism: Mauremys reevesii (assembly GCF_016161935.1). Taxonomy (NCBI): domain Eukaryota; kingdom Metazoa; phylum Chordata; order Testudines; family Geoemydidae; genus Mauremys; species Mauremys reevesii. Next base: position 16,967,494 of record NC_052639.1, read on the forward strand.
GTGCTGATTGGCTGAGCAGGGGGCTATCGACACCAAGGAGACTCAGGTCAGTTTGGTCTCTTTTCAAATCAGGCAAATAAGTCACAACCAATCCAATGTATGGAATTAATCTTGCTGCTTCTCTCCATTAATTGTCTCTTGGCAGGTCATGATTTTCAGTAATGTCCTAGGTCTTCTAAAATACTTGCTGAATAATTACTATGAACCACTGTTGGTCTCTAGCTCACTTGAGGGCACTTTATTCTGATCACTCAGTGTGTGAAATTCAAGATGTGAGAGAGAGGCTGAAAGTCAGGAGCAGTGTTTCCTCTAATTTGTTATGTCCATGTGTGGAATGAATTTTGTTTTGGGAACAAATATGGAGGTGAGGTGTGACACATCACCTGCATATTGCACTCCTTACAAAATTCATTCTGCACATGGATGGTGTGTGGCAGGGGTGAGGCTGAAAGGTTTGGAGTGTGGGAGAGGCTCGGGGGGGGGGGGTTGGGGCGCAGTGATGTGAGGGCTCCGGCTGGGTGTGCAGTCTCTGGAGTGGGGCTAGCGATGAGGGTCTCAGCATTGGAGCAGAGGGTAGGGGCGCAGGGGGTGAGGGCTCTGGGGTGGGGCTGGGAATGAGGAGATTGGGGAGCAGGTTGCCCCAGGAGAAAGAACTGCCCTCCAGCCCTCTCCCCACAGCAGCTCAGGGCCAGATGAGAGGGCACCTGTCTCCAAGCCGCAGCAGCGCCGGTGGGGCTGGGTTGGGACTGAGGGAGGCGACAGGATTTATTTTTCCGAAGTCAAAAGGAGGAAGGGATGGAGTTATGCTTCAGTTTTTACCTCATAAACTTATTCCTGTCTAACCTACGGGACACTATGGGAATAAGACACTATGTCATGTGGTGACATCACAAGAGCAGAGGATGTGAGAACTACAGCAACTGAGAGGGTGGGGGATTTAGAGTCGGATTGTTTCAAATGCTGCATTTGTCGGCTGACATTTAACAGCAACGCTTAGCTAACACAATGGAGAAAGGAATTCTCTGCTAAAGATTCAACCTGCCCCTTTGGCCAACTCCACCCCTTCCCTGACCGGAGTGTGCTCAGAACACCTCTCCCGCCAGCCTCCCACCCCCACACACACAAGCCCACAGCTGGGCACCCAGCACAAAGCAAGGGAGGGGGTTGCTTGGCTTGTTTTACTTTTTACTTTTCAAAAGGCTTTTTAAAAAGCATTTTCTGCCCCTGTTCCCCATGGTGAGGAAGCAGATGGTTAGGTAAACAAAAGTTAAACAAAAGTTAAAAGGTAGAGTGACTAAAATGAAATCCCTGCAAGTTGCATGGGCCCTTTTTAAAGACACCATAATAGAGGCCCAACTTCAATGTATACCCCAAATTAAGAAACAGAGTAAAATAACTAAAAAAGAGCCATCGTGGCTTAACAACCATGTAAAAGAAGCAGTGAGAGATAAAAAGACTTCCTTTAAAAAGTGGACGTCAAATCCTAGTGAGGCAAATAGAAAGGAGCATAAACACAGCCAACTTAAGTGCAAGAGTGTAATAAGAAAAGCCAAAGAGGAGTTTGAAGAACGGCTAGCCAAAAACTCCAAAGGTAATAACAAAATGTTTTTTAAGTACATCAGAAGCAGGAAGCCTGCTAAACAACCAGTGGGGCCCTTGACGATCAAAATACAAAAGGAGCGCTTAAAGACGATAAAGTCATTGCGGAGAAACTAAATGGATTCTTTGCTTCAGTCTTCACGGCTGAGGATGTTAGGGAGATTCCCAAACCTGAGCTGGCTTTTGTAGGTGACAAATCTGAGGAACTGTCACAGATTGAAGTGTCACTAGAGGAGGTTTTGGAATTAATTGATAAACTCAACATTAACAAGTCACCGGACCAGATGGCATTCACCCAATAGTTCTGAAAGAACTCAAATGTGAAGTTATGGAACTATTAACTAACGTTTGTAACCTGTCCTTTAAATCGGCTTCGTTACCCAATGATTGGAAGTTAGCTAATGTAATGCCAATATTTAAAAAGGGCGCTAGAGGTGATCCCGCAATTACAGACCGTAAGTCTAACGTCGGTACGGGCAAATTAGTTGAAACAATAGTTAAGAATAAAATTGTCAGACACATAGAAAACATAAATTATTGAGCAGTAGTCAACATGGTTTCTGTAAAGGGAAATCGTGTCTTACTAATCTATTAGAGTTCTTTGAAGGGGTCAACAAACATGTGGACAAGGGGGATCCGTGGACATAGTGTACTTGATTTCCTGAAAGCCTTTGACAAGGTCCTCACCAAAGGCTCTTACGTAAATTAAGTTGTCATGGGATAAGAGGGAAGGTCCTTTCATGGATTGAGAACTGGTTAAAAGACAGGGAACAAAGAGTAGGAATTAATGGTAAATTCTCAGAATGGAGAGGGGTAACTAGTGGTGTTCCCCAAGGGTCGGTCCTAGGATCAATCCTATTCAACTTATTCATAAATGATCAGGAGAAAGGTAAACAGTGAGGTGGCAAAGTTTACAGATGATACTAAACTACTCAAGATAGTTACAGATTGTGAAGAACTTCAAAAGCTCTCACAAAACTAAGTGATTGGGCAACAAAATGGCAAATGAAATTTAATGTGGATAAATGTAAAGTAATGCACATTAGGAAAAATAACCCCAAATATACATACAATATGATGGGGCTAATTTAGCTACAACGGTCAGGAAAAAGATCTTGGAGTCATTGTGGATAGTTCTCTGAAGATGTCCATGCAGTGTGCAGAGGCGATCAAAAAGCAAACAGGATGTTAGGAATCGTTAAAAAGGGATAGAGAACAAGACGGAGAATATAGTATTGCCCTTATATAAATCCATGGTACGCCCACATCTCGAATACTGTGTACAGATGTGGTCTCCTCACCTCAAAAAGATATTCTAGCACTAGAAAAGGTTCAAAAAAGGGCAACTAATATGATTAGGGGTTTGGAGAGGGTCCCATACGAGGAAAGATTAAAGAGGCTAGGACTCTTCAGCTTGGAAAAGAGGAGACTAAGGGGGGATATGACAGAGGTATATAAAGTCATGAGTGACATTGAGAAAGTGGATAAGGAAAAGTTATTTACTTATTCCCAGAATACAAGAACTAGAGGTCACCAAATGAAATTAATAGGCAGCAGGTTTAAAACAAATAAAAGGAAGTTCTTCTTCATGCAGCGCACAGTCAACTTGTGGAACTCCTTACCTGAGGAGGTTGTGAAGGCTAGGACTATAACAATGTTTAAAAGGGAACTGGATAAATTCATGGTGGCTAAGTCCATAAATGGCTATTAGCGAGGATGGGTAAGAATGGTGTCCCTAGCCTCTGTTTGTCAGAGGATGGAGATGGATGGCAGGAGGAAGATCACTTGATCATTGCTTGTTAGGTTCACTCCTCTGGGGCACCTGGCATTGGCCACTGTCGGTAGACAGATACTGGGCTAGATGGACCTTTGGTCTGACCCGGTACGGCCATCTTATGTTCTTATGTTTTCCACTGCCCAGGAGACCCAGCCAGGGACTGATGTGCTGGAGATATGTTGGGAAAAGTAACTGTCTGAATTGCCAAGGCAGGAAGCCAACAATCTACAGCAAAATCATTAACCACAAACACACTCTAAGCATGCTCCAGCCAGAAGGGAAATGGGCAGGAATTCTTGCTGTTCAGCCATGGCCACACATACAGAGATGCACAGCAGTGAGGGTGCTGGGCAAGCTGGTCTGAGCGAACAATTGGAAATGATCCTTCCGTTAGAACAGAACCAGAGTGTAGAAAGGCCCCTGTGTTAAGTGCTTGAGGCTGAGGCCTTAGGAAGCTGGCCTACGATACCACAGGAATCTTTCTGTGTAGGTTTGATTCTTGCAAGCTAGGGGAAGCTGGTGTGTGGTGTCTTTGTGGCTGCACTTTCAGTGATGCAGGTTTCTCTATCCCATTTTTCCAGGGTCATCCTACTAGATTGCCAGCTGCTTTTCAGCTGCAGTGTGGAGACTGTTTGTGTGTGGGGAGAGACAGTGTGTGTGTGTGTTGGGGAAGAGTGAGTGTGTTGAGGTAGGTAGGAGCGGATCATTATTATCCCTACTTGAAAGAGGGAGACGCTCAGGCTGAGAAAGGAGAATTGACTTGTCTTAGGTCACAAAGCCAGTCAATGGCTGAATTGGGAATAGGACCCCCAGAGACCTGATTTTTAAATTAACCATCGGATCTTGAAATTCATACATTGAATGACCTCAATAAAGTGCTCTTAGATGAGCTCCAGTCCAACAAGTGTGCACAGTAATTATTCAGCCAGTATTTTAGGAGAACTGCAATGTTAGAGAGAATCATGAACTGCTCAGAGACAATTAATGCAGAGAAGCAGCACAATCCACTTGGTGATGCAGTCCATAGGAAGGAAACCTAGGACAACATGAAACAACAACATGAAACCTCTCTGAGGCTCTTATCTGCTCCACAGGGACATCTGTCTTCTCATTCAATTAGCAGTGGAAAGGGGATGCAATGTCTGCCCTCAGCCAGACCACCAACCCCATCAGACACCCTCCCGCTGGTGCACCAGGGTCTCCCAGACCGACAACAGCTATGAATTAAAACCCCACAGTGTTTGTTGGGGCTACTGGAGATGCTGAAATCTCACTCTTGTCTCTCTCCTCCTGCCTCCACCTCCAAGCCAGGCACTGGGCAGTTCAGTGGGAAGGGATGAACTGATGACAGTGGAGGAAAAAAATCAAAAACCAAAAGTGAAGCCAAAAGCGCAAGCCGGGCAGGCAAGGTAAATCGCAGGCTTCTGCCATAGACTAGTCCTCCCCGCTCTTTCAATAACCCACCCAAACCGCGACACCACAGACCCCACGTTCCTGGTGTAGCTCCACCTTCCAGTGGGGAAGTGGGGAACCAATTACTAACACACACAGCATATTCCTGAGGCGCAGTGCTGGGAGCTGGGGGGATCTGGCGGGCACCTCACTGTGGGATTCACGAGTGGCTCCGGGAGCATCCATGTAATCAAGCCGCTCCACATGCCATTGTGCCGAGGGATAACAGCGCCTGGAGGGGTTGCTGCTGGTCAGTAGCAGGGCATTGTGGGAGACAGCCCAGGCTGGAGAGGGTCTGGGGCACAGCGGATCCCATCACAGCGTGTCCCCAGCACCCACAGGGAATATCGTGCCCCTAGGAGGAGCGTTTGGGCTTTGCTGTGATGTGTCACTTTCCAGCCTGTGCTCTGTCTCTTCTCCTGTGCACACCCATGTCAATCAGGCATTGCTCAGCTGGGCTCTGCAGAGACCGGACTGGCTACACCCCGTGACGGGACTGAGGGGGGGCTGTGCTGAGCGTCACAGGACCTGGTTTCAGCAGCGAGAAAATCCAGGAACAACCGAATTGTTGTTTCACCCACGAAAGCTCATGCTGCAAAAACGTCTGTTAGTCTATAAGGTGCCACAGGATTCTTTGCTGCTTTTACAGGAACAACCCAGTGATCCACTAAGCGGAGTTAGGGGCCTGAACTCCTGTACGATGCACGGGCGACACAGGCACCTTACAACACAACTCACAACCACCAGCTCCCAGGCAGGAGCCAGCCAAGCCCGCCCAGGTAGACACTGACAACGGGGAGGTGTCCTAGCCCTGCCCCTCTCTCACAGATAGGTCCTGTGCTCCCAGCACCCACCTGCCATGTGGGAGAGCCAGGTTCAATTCCCTCTGTCCAGCTGCAGAGAGTAGCTCAGGGACGTGAGTAGCAAGCTCAGGGCAGACTGTTACACACCAGGGCACCCCCCATGGGGACTGGGAGCTTCCACCCCCCGAGAGTGAACTCCCCAGGCACACGAACAGCCTGAGCAGGGAGTCACAGACAGTCCCCTTGGGCACTCGGGGCTATCCTGCCACCTAGTCAAGTCTGCCTTTGGGCTAGATCTGTGCCTCAGGGAGGCCTGAGGCCACAGGCATGAGCTGGGGCTGCCAGCATCACCCCCGCCCCCCGCCACTGTCCACAAGGGAGAAAGGATTTGAACCAGGGTCCCCCATGTTTCAGGTCAGTGCACGAAGCAGTGTGCCGTCGTGGGGCTCTGTCCAGCTCTCCCTTTGAAGGGGGTTCATTGGGGCTAACTAATGAGCGTGAGTGGGGCAGGGGGATCAGATCCCCGGTGTGTCCTAATTCCTGCCTCTCAGCTGGGTGCCTGAACTACTGGACACTGTCATCCAAATACCATTGCTAGAAATAAACAATGAAAAGGTGCAGAACTCCAGGGAGCTCAGGACAGGAGACTAACTCAGGCAATCAGAGCAGCAGATAAGACAAATCTTTAGCTACTGTGAGGCTCCAAGAAGACATGTTACGGAGACGGAAACTGGCCAGGAATTCTTTGAAACGGCTTAAACACGTCTAAAAGTATCAGTTTGCTTTACGATGAGGGGATGGGGGGAGGGAGGTTTAAACTATTTCCTGAATCACATCTCCTTGGCAGCTCAGTCACCATTTCAGCTAGAGCAGAGCGGTGGAGCCTGGGCACTGGGCCACTCGGGCCTTTAACACCACAGCCCTGGGGAGGGGGGCTGAGATGGACCATCCTGCGAGGAACACGAGTCCTTCTACCATCCACCACACCCTGGTTTGGAACTGCTGCTGCCGGCTCACCCCATCTGTGGGGACTTCTATCCTCTGCCTCCCTCTAGCTGGGGTTTTCCCTTCTGCACCTACCTGGCAGGGCAGCCCTGTCTGAACCCCTGATCCTCTCCCAGTTTTGTCCTCTGCCCATCCCGCCCTCCGATTTCCCCTTCAGGGGATTTTCCGGCCTTGATTGCAGGGAGCAGATTCTGATGGCGCGTGAGGGCAGCAGCTTGCAGCTGTTACTGAGCATGTGAGAAGAGCATTAGAAGGGAAGACCGGCCAGACTGGGTCAAACCAAAGCTCCATCTAGCCCAGTGTCCTGTCGGCCAATAGCGGCCGGTGCCAGGTGCCCCAGAGGGAATGAACAGACAGGAATCATCCAGTGACCCACCCCCTGTCGCCCAATTCCCAGCTTCTGACAGACAGAGGTTAGGGGCACCATCCCTGCCCACCCTGGCCAACAGCCATTGATGGACCTGTCCTCCACAGAAACACAGAATCCTAGACAATTAGGGTTGGAAGAGACCCCAGGAGGTCATCCAGCCTAACCCCCTGCTGAAAGCAGGACCACGAATCTCTCTAGTTTCCTTTTCATCACAGGACCCTGCTCAGGAACAGTGACGTTGCAAGATCTAACAGGAAACAGCTTCAGAAAGAAGGGCAGCTCCTCTTCCTCCTCCTCCCGTGGGGACGAGCAGCCCCCAACAGCCTCTCTGCCCCGGCCTCCTTCAACCCATTGCCCCTTCAGCCTCCCCAACTTCCCCATTGCTCCCTTTAGCCTCCCCAACTTCCCCATTGCTCCCTTTAGCCTCCCCAACTTCCCCATTGCTCCTTTAGCCTCCCCAACTTCCCCATCACCCTCTTCAGCCTCCCACAACTGCCCCAATTGCCCCTTTAGCCCCCCAAATGTCCTGTTCCCCATCTCCCTTCAGCCTCCTCCAAACTGTTCCATTCCCCATCGCCCCAGTCACCTCCAGCCTCCTGCTGCCCTCTGCAGCCTCCCCAGCTTCCCCATTACCCTCTTCAGCCTCCCCAACTTCCCCATTGCTCCCTTTAGCCTCCCCAACTTCCCCATCAGCCTCTTCAGCCTCCCACAACTGCCCCAATTGCCCCTTTAGCGCCCCAAATGTCCTGCCCCATCTCCCTTCAGCCTCCTCCAAACTGTTCCTTTCCCCATCGCCCCAGTCACCTCCAGCCTCCTGTTGCCCTCCTCAGCCTCCCCAACTCCCCACTGCCCCGGCTCCACCGCTGTCAGGTTCCTTCCCAGAACCATCTGCTTCTCACCATGGGGAACAGGAGCAGAAAATGCTTTTGAAAACCTTCTGCAAAGCAAAAGTAAAACGAGCCAAGCAACCACTTCCCTGGCTTTGTGCTGGGTGCCCAGCTGTGGGCTGGTGTGTGTGTGTGAGTGCGGGGAAGGTGGGGCTGTTCTGAGCACACCGGTCAGGAAGGGGCAGAGTTGGCCAAAGGCAAGTTGAATCTTTAGCAGAGAATTCCTTTCTCCATTGTGTTAGCTAAGCGTTGCTGTTAAATGTCAGCCGACAAATGCAGCATTTGAAACAATCCGACTCTAAATCCCCACCCTCTCAGTTGCTGTAGTTCTCACATCCTCTGCTCTTGTGATGTCACCACATGACATAGTGTCTTATTCCCATAGTGTCCTGTAGGTTAGACAGGAATAAGTTTATGAGGTAAAAACTGAAGCATAACTCCATCCCTTCCTCCTTTTGACTTCGGAAAATAAATCCTGTCGCCTCCTCAGTCCCAACCCAGCCCCACCGGCGCTGCTGCGGCTTGAGACAGGTGCCCTCTCATCTGGCCCTGTGCTGCTGTGGGAGAGAGGGCTGGAGGGGCAGTTCTTTCTCCCTGGGGCAACCTGCTCCCCAATCTCCTCATTCCCAGCCCCACCCCCGAGCCCACACCCCTGCGCCCTACCCTCTGCTCCAATGCTGAGACCTCATCCCTAGCCCCACTCCAGAGCCTGCACCCCAGCCGGAGCCCTCACATCACTGCGCCCCACCCCACCCCGAGCCTCTCCACACTCCAAACCTTTCAGCCTCACCCTGCCACACACCATCCATGTGCAGAATGAATTTTGTAAGAAGCGCAATATGCAGGTGATGTGTCACACCTCACCTCCATATTTGTGCCCAAAACAAAATTCATTCCACACATGGACATAACAAATTAGAGGAAACACTGCTCCTGACTTTCAGCCTCTCTTGAATTTCACACATTGAGTGATCAGAATAAAGTGCCCTCAAGTGAGCTAGAGACCAACAGTGGTTCATAGTAATTATTCAGCAAGTATTTTAGAAGACCTAGGACATTATTGAAAATCAAGACCTGCCAAGAGACAATTAATGGAGAGAAGCAGCAAGATTTATTCCATACATTGGATTGGTTGTGACTTATTTGCCTGATTTGAAAAGAGACCAAACTGACCTGTCTCCTTGGTGTCGATAGCCCCCTGCTCAGCCAATCAGCACTGAGACTCTGAGGGGCAGGAGGCTGAGGGGTCTCACCAGATGTCCCAAAGGACGGCCCAGGACACCATCAGAGGGGATCACTCTCAGACCCAGACCCACCTCTTGGTGAGGACCTCCGCAATGAGAGCAATACCCCTCCCTTGCCCGCACTCCAGACCCGTCCCTCCTAGGTAGAGGGAGGGAAGCTGGAAAAGGGAAAAAAGAAGCAAGAGAAGAGGAGGGAGGAAAGAGGAAAAGATAAACCAAAAAGGATACACCCCAATGTCCCCAGGGATTCCAATCATCAAAACCTAGGTAGGAAATCAAATTCTGCCACCTGAAGCCAGTGCTGTCTGGGCCTAGAATGCTGCCTGCGCCAGGTGGATCAGACGGAACAGGTTCCAAACCTCTCTGAGCCTCTTACCTTCTCAAAGGGAAGTTTGTTTTCGGCACAATCAGTGGGAGGAAAGGAGAAAACTCCACAGAGGTTCCTCCTCATGCTCACAACTCTGAATCCTAATTCTCTCTCAGCCCTCGAGGAGAGACCTCGCGAAGGAGACTTGCGGCAGCAAAGCCGGGAGGTCTCAGAGACTGGCCTGGCCCTGCGCCTCTGTCCTGCCCGGCTGATGTCGGGGTCTCTCTCTCTCACTGAGGTCACCCTCCCCACCACCTTGCCCAATAGGCCGAGGTCCTGCAAAAGGCCTTTGTGATTTCACTGCCACACCCACCCTCCCCTCAAAGCTGATGTCCTGCCCTGGCCAGACTCGTTGGGTGTTTGATTTGTTTCTGGATCTGGGGTTGCCAACTTTCTGACCCCACAAAACCGAACACCCTCATCCCGCCCCTTCACCGAGGTCCCGGCCCGCTCAATCCATCTCCTCCGTCGCCGCTCTCCCCACGCCACTCACTCGCTGTTTTCACCGGGCTGAGGAGGGCTGGGAGGGTCCTTTCAACTGGGTGTTGTTGGTTCAGACCTGGGAAGGAGGCTGCCTGCCAAACACCTTTGAGAGGCGCCGTCCCTCCTGTCAGAAAATCATCTCCTCCTTCAGTTCAGTCACGGCCTGAATTGTTCCTTATCCCAGCAGAGCCGGAGGATTGAAAGCAGCAACGTCAAACCCTGTGCAGCTAACAGGAATGGACACAGACACTCCCTTGTATCTGAACAGATATTTAGTTTTACTCTTGGTAAACTACAAGGCTAAAGGGACAGGCAGTGGCACCAGATCTAAGGAATGAAACACAACACAATCATCATCGTTATGCCCATCGCTGCCCCTTTATTCTTCCACTGTCTCTCTCCCACCACCGTCGCCCTCTCTCAGTTCAGTGACAGTGCCACACTCATGCTTCTGACACACAAAGACTCACACACACACCTTGCACGCAAAACCTCACCAAGGAGTCAGATGCACCTGTTGGTTCCCTGCACCCCTGCTGTACAGAATCCAATCACAAGGAAAGCTTGTTGGCCCAGAGCTGGCGGGGAGCCTGGGGCTGGAGTATTTAACCTACAGTGACGGCACTCACAGGAAAGATGCTGAACGAGTGCAAGTTAAACATTGGTAGCTCCGGTTCCAGTCCCCTCACAGGTCAGTCCATCCTCCAGGAAAGGGGCACATCTGAATTCCCAGCTGGCTCAGTCTAGCTGCGTAGTTCTTCTTTACACCCAGTCAGGTCTGAGGCCTGTTCCGCACCCTGTGTTTGAGGAAACCGTCATAACCAACTCTCTGCAATAGCAAAAGCAGGAGGCCGTGTTATTGCTCCTGCCCCAGCACAGACAGACAACGAGGGAAATGGTCTGTGTTGGAGGGTGGGGCTCCCTGCCCTTGGCCAAAGACCAGCACCTCCCTTTGCCCTTTGTCACTCGTGAAGCTTTTCTTTCAGCAGCGAGCCCTAGAGCTCAGTTGCTGGAGCGCTGTGTTTGTCACTGACGGTCGGGGAGCTCCACCATCACTGGGCTCTTCTGCCAGGAAGTCCAACGAAAGGATTGATTTCCTCATGTGACACTCCTGGGCTTGTCTGAGGGGGTATCCACATTGCACACTGAGCCTGTCTCTGCATGGCCTGGGCTTGGTGACTTGTATTGCCAAGCTGGTGTTTGAGCATCCAGACTGCAGTGGAAACTCAGGCCTCAGGCTGTGTCCATCCTTCTGCAGTAAGTCGTCCTAAGTGACGCTTCTCCAGCTAGGGGCTAACACAGCTGCATTCGAGGTAGCTTAGGTCGACTTACTGCTGTGTCTACGCTGTGCTGGGCCGACGGGAGACTTACCTTACTCCTGTCATTCCCGGTGTAGTCCCAGAGTCGCCCGGAGAGCACTCTGCTGTCAATTTAGTGGGTCTTCACTAAACCGACTTGGGTGCATCGATCGCATCAAACAGCCTCACAGCTGTGCTGTGCATCCACCCTGCACTGCTCAGCCCCGAGTCAGAAATTCAGCTCCTGTGGGGTGTGTCACCCTCCACAGCTGAAGATGCTCCCCGAGTCCCCAGTGATTTCTGCGATAACTTGTCTCCAGCCTGTTTGGGTCCATACGCTCCCCGCGGGGAGGCTGGGAGTGGTCTAGGGACAAGCTCTGGTTGCTCAGGCCTGTCAGGGAAGGCGAGCTCCGGGGAACATTGACACTCTGGAGATCCTCAGTGGAAGCACAGGCGGTTGGTAACAGGTGGGGCCCTGGCACAGCTGCCGCCAACCAGGCCCTGGATGCCTGGGCCCTGGTGCCCAGCCTGTGCTCCATCTCCTCCTGTATCTGCTTCCCCTTCTCCCATCCCCATCGCCCACTGCTGCCTGGCTGAGTCCCCTCTCCTCCACTGCACCCCCTCTCTGGGGTCCTCACCACTCACCATGGCCTCCTCCTCCACCCTCCCCCACGGACTCATGGGTCAGCCCTGGGGCTGGTCAACGAGAGCTGAGGATTACAGTGGGCGAGAAGCCGGCTATGAGTCAGCAGTGTGCCCTTCTTGCCAAGAAGCCTAGCGGCATATTGGGCTGCGTTAGTAGGAGCATTGCCAGCAGATCGAGGGAGGTGATTATTCCGCCTATTGGGCACTGGTGAGGCCATATCTGGACATCTGGAGTATTGCGTCTGGTTTGGGGCCAACCCACTACAGAAAGGGTGTGGACAAATTGGAGAGGGTCCAGCTGACGACAAGGAAAATGACCAGGGGGCTGGAGCTTATTTAGTCTGCAGAAGAGGACAGCGAGGGGGGAATTAATAGCAGCCTTCAATAGGGTGACCAGACAGCAAATGTGAAAAATCGGGACGGGGTGGGGGGTAATAGGAGCCTATACAAGAAAAGGACCCAAAATCGGGACTATCCCTATAAAATCGGGATATCTGGTAACCCTAGCCTTCAGCTACCTGAAAGGGGGCGGGGTCCAAAGAGGATGGAGCTCAGCTGTTCTCAGTGGTGGCAGATGACAGAACAAGGAGCTATGGTCTCAAGTTGCAGTGGGGGAGGTCTAGGTTGAATATTAGGAAACACTATTTCACTAGGAGGGTGGTGAAGCACTGGGATGGGTTCCCTAGGAGGTGGTGGAATCTCCTTCCTTAGAGGTTTTGAAGGCCCGGCTTGACAAAACCCTGGCCGGGATGATTTAGTTGGTGTTGGTCCTGCCATGGGCAGGGGTTGGACTGATACCTCCTGAAGTCCTTTTCAACCTCATCTTCTCTGAGTCTGTCAGTCCTTTGTCCATCCTCAGTAGGCACCAACTTCCCTCTGGCCAGTGGGTGCTCAACTCCTGCTCTGCCCCAGGCCCTCCCCACTCCACCACTTCCCAAAGCACCACCCCACCTTTTCCTGGTCTGCCCTGCCGCACCCCCAAATCAAACCCCTTCAGGAAAATAATAGTAGAGGAAGCAATAGTGGATGGGAACCTAGAAGGCAGTGACCATGAGATGGTCGAGTTCAGGATCCTGACACAAGGAAGAAAGGAGAGACCCTGGACTTCAGAACAGCAGACTTTGACTCCTCAGGAAGCTGATGGGCAGGATCCTGGGAGAATAACATGACGGGGAAAGGAGTCGAGGAAATACTTTAAAAAGTATTTTAAAGAATCCTTATTGAGGTTGCAGGAACAAAACCATCCTGATGTGTAGGAAGAAAAGTAAATATGGCAGGCGACCAGCTTGGCTTAACAGTGAAAACACAAAAACAGCTTACAAGAAGTGGAAGATTGGACAAATACAAATACCCTATGAAGACCTTGTGAGCTCTCCAAGTTCAGGATTGTTCTCTGCAGATGTGGAACCATTATGGCAGATGTCACTCAAGGCTTCCCATCTATTCTGACTGACAACTGGAAACAGGTCCCTCCCCAATCTCACTTTCTCCTGAATGATCTCATAAGATACAGACCAAAACTGATCACTTCCTCTCCTCTGGGGAAGGATTTGGGAAAAATCAGATCCTGATCGGTTTGATCTCTCCTGCACATATTTTGGTTTGTTCATCCCTTTTCCATTCCTCTCTCTGAGATTCCTTTCTCTCCAGCATAGGGCGTGACCTATGTCTGGATTGTTCTATCTGCCATCAGGTGATGGGATGGTGAGTGAGAATGAGGAGGAGAAACCCCAGCAGGAAGATGCTGAACAAGTAGAACCACGTGGAACATTATCAGGAAGATCCAAAGGAATGTTTACGGGAGTTGTGCACTCCCAGAAAAGCAAAAGCCTGTGAGACTCAGCACAGGCCAGAGGAAAACTTCAGTAGCCACTCAGACCTTATTACATGCAAGAGAATCAACCTGGAAGAGACACGCTACAGATGCCATAAGTGTGGGAAAAGCTTCAATCGGAGCTCAACTCTTCTCACACATTGGAGAACCCACACTGGAGAGAAACCCTACATGTGCTCTGAGTGCGGGAAAAGCTTCATTCGGAGCTCTGCCCTGATCACACATCGGAGAATCCACACAGGTGAGAAACCTTATGGATGCTCTGAGTGTGGGAAACACTTCAGTCAGAGGCCACACCTTACCACACATCAGACAATCCACACGGGCGAGAAACCTTATGAATGCTCTGAGTGTGGGAAACGCTTCATTGATAGTTCAACCCTCATCTCATCTCATAGAATCCACACAGGAGAGATGCCTTACACATGCGCTGAATGCGGGAAAAGCTTCAATCAGAGCTCAAACCTTATCAAACATAGGAGAATCCACACAGGTGAGAAACCTCATGGATGCTCTGAGTGTGGGAAACACTTCATTCATCGTTCAGCCTCATCTCACATCAGAGAATCCACACAGGAGAGAAGCCCCACATATGCTCAGAGTGCGGGGAAAGCTTCAATCAGAACTCTACCCTGATTGCACATCAGAGAATCCACACAGGAGAGAGACGCTACACATGCTCTGAGTGTGGGAAAAGTTTCAATCAGAGCTCAAGCCTTATTAAACATCAGAAAATCCACATGGGGTATGTCTACATTACTGGATTATTCCGATTTTACAGAGACCGATTTTTGGAAACATTGTATAAAGTCGAGTGCACGTGGCCACACTAAGCACATTAATTCAGCGGTGTGCATCCATGTACCAAGCTAGCGTCGAATTCTGAGCGTTGCAATGTGCGTAGCTATCCCATAGTTCCCATAGTCTCTTCTGCCCATTGGAATTCTGGGTTGAGATACCAATGAATGATGGGGCAAAACAGTGTCGCAGGTGATTCTGGGTAAATGTCATCAGACAATCCTCCTCCATGAAAGCAATGGCAGACAATTATTTCACACCCTTTTCCTGGATTGCCCAGGCAGATGCCATAGCACGGCAACCATGGAGCCCATTCAGCCTTTTTTCACTGTCACCGTATGTCTACTGGATGTTGCTAACAGATGCGGTACTGCAGCGCTACACAGCATCATCCCCTTGCCTTTTGCAAATTAGCCAAGAGGGTGACCAGCTCTACTGTACCGTCTGCTGCATTGCAAGTTGACAATGACTGTTACCAGTCATACTGTACCGTCTGCTGCTGTCATGGGTGCTCCTGGCCGGCCTCGTGAGGTCAGCTGGGGCGCATGGACAAAATGGGAATGACTCCTGAGGTCATTCTCTTCTTCAAGTTTTGTCTAAAGGAGAGTCAGTCCTGCCTAGAATATCAGGCAAGCCTACTAAAAACCAGAGAGGCAAATGGCCGCTCCAGATCAGAGCCCCAGATATCCCGCAGAAATGATGAGCTGCATGCCATTCTAGGGGTGCCCTGCAACAATCCCACCCATTGCTTCCTCCTCCCCACCCTCTTGGGCTACCGTGGTAGTTATCCCCCATTTCTGTGATGAAGTTATAAAGAATGCATGAATTTGAAACAACACTGACTTTATTGCCTCTGCAAGCAGAGATCAAAGGAGGGAGGGAGGGCAGCCTCCAGCTGCTATGATATTCCAGGCAGGAGTGAATCTTCAGGAGACAAAACTTAAAGAAGAGAATGACCTGGGGAATCATTCTCATTTTCGCCCAGGCGCCCCCGGCCGATCTCACCGAGGCCGGCCAGGAGCAATCAGGGGACGACGATGACGGAGATCAGTCATGCTGCACCATCTGCAAGGGAAGGGAAGGGAAGGGAAGGGGATGCTGCTGTGTAGCACTGCAGCACCGCATCTGCCAGCAGCATCCAGTAGACATACGGTGACATTGAAAAAGGCGGAAATAATTTTTTCCCTTGGTTTCACAGAGGAGGGTTGGGGACTGATGACATATACCCTGAACCACCCGCAACAATGTTTTTGACACTTCAGGCTTTGGAAGCTCAGCCAAGAATTCAAATGGTTTTCGGACAGTGCGGAACTGTGGGATAGCTACAGTCGTCAGTCGCTCCTCCTCCGTGAGCGTCCATTTCATTCTTTGGCTTTCTGTTACGCTTTGTCTCAGCTCCTTAAGTTTCACGCAGCACTGGGCCGAGTTCCTGTTGTGGCCTCTGTCCATCATGGCCTTGGAGATTTTTTCAAATGTTTTGGCATTTTGTCTTTTGAACGGAGTTCTCGTAGAATAGATTCATCTCACCATACAGAGATCAGATTCAGTATCTCCTACGGTCCATGATGGAGCTCTTTTTGATTCTGGGACTGAATGGTCACCTGTGCTGATCAGTGCTCCACGCTGGGCAAATAGGAAATTAAATTCAAAAGTTCCTGGGGCTTTTCCTATCTACCTGGCCAGTGCATCCGAGTTCAGATTGCTGTCCAGAGCGGTCACAATGGTGCACTGTGGGATAGCGCCCGGAGGCCAATACCGTTAGATTGCAGCCACACTAACTCTAATTCGAAATGGCAAAACTGATTTCAGCGCTACTCCTCATCAGGAGGAGTGCAGCTATCGATATTAAGAGCCCTTTATATCAAAATAAAGGATTTCATTGTGTGGACGGGTGCAGCGTTAATTTGGTTTAAAACACTGCTATATTCGATATAAACTCGTAGTGTAGACCAGGAAGGAAGGAAAACCTTCAATCAGAGCTCAAGCCTTATTAGACATCAGAAAATTCACATGAGAGAGAACTGTAATAAATGCTTTGACTAGGGTTGGCCAAAGATTTTTTTTTTAAAATCACATTTGTTAATTCCCACAAAGTGATCTTCACATCATCTTCACCGTGGTCTCTCAGCTCCTGCAGATGGGTTGCCTGCTTCTGCCTTTGCAGCTGACCCTTCTTTGGGGTCAATCCTGCGTTCTTTCTATCAACTTTTTCCTTTTGAGTCGTAGGAGTGTGTGTCCCTCCAGCTAGGAATGTTCATCAGCTCCAGGTGGGGAGAGAGAGGTTTGATCCCAACAAGCTACACTGAGGCAAAACTACCTGGGCCTTCCATCCACTAGGGCTGCACATGGTGTTGGCTGCCTGCTAGTGACCTTGGTGTAAAAAGACAGTTATAGTTGTAGTGCAGCTGCAGCTGCAGCCCAGGTGCAGTGGTTGGCATTAGCTTTCCTTTGACCTGACCTAAACTCCATCACTTTTCCTAGTCTAAACAAACCCTGAGCATTACGGTTATACTGTTCCCATTTCAAAGCAATTGTTAGTCATCAACAAATTGTTTCGTTCCCAGTTGCTCTGATGTTGCTTCAGGTTGTGCTGAGAACAAATTGTTACTACCACTTTTCTCACTTAAAATATATTGAACTATAACAAAGAGATGGAACTGGGAGAGATAGCTCAGTGGTTTGAGCATTGGCCTGCTAAACCTAGGGTTGCGAGTTCAGCCTTTGAAGGGACGATTTGGGGCAAAAATCTGGGGATTGGTCCTGCTTTGAGCAGGGGGGTTGAATTCAATGACCTCTTGAGGTCCCTTCTAACCCTGATATTCTATGAACAGGGCAGGATAGGGAAAATGTCACTTCACCCTCTCTAACAACAGAAGAAGCTAGGTAAGTCAGAGGGCTTCCCTATCACCATCCAAACCATTCAGTTGGGAAGGTCAATATATTTTCTAAAGGGCTGTGAAGAAGATTCTCTGGTAAATGACTTGGAACTAAGGTTAGGGGGTTGTTACAGGAGTGGGTGGGTGAGATTCTGTGGCCTGCATTGTGCAGGAGGTCAGACTAGATGATCATAATGGTCCCTTCTGACCTTAAACTCTATGAGACTATAAGATACACAAGCATTTGGCCCCAAAGCAGTTGTGGCCCAGGCCCTGCAGGAGGTTGCTCGTGAAGAGATCTCCTTCCTAATCAGGTGCGGGTTGCCTGTTATTTGGGAAATGCAATTCCCATCTAGGTAGGGAAGGGGAAAATGGAAGTGATGTTTCTGTTCAGTCACCCTGGGCGATGCTGCAAATATGTAGAAAATGAAATCCGTGTTGAATGTGATATAGCTGCAGAAAGAGACCTATTTTCCATAGATACCTGACATTTGGTGTTTTACAAGGATTCTAAGCCACACCTGAATTTAGTCCCTAATTTAAATCTGTGCCACCAGATTAAAGAAATAAAGGGCATATTTGGGGGAGGGGAGGAGTTATACTTCACTATTGCTACTGATCTTTTATGTGCTTGGTGAAGAATTCTACACCAGAGAAGTATAACATTACTCCAAGAAAAGTCAAAGGTTTGACAAGGACTCAGGTAGAAATCGCATGTACTAGTGGTTGATTTTTCGCCCCAGTGATGGAAGCTATGGTGACCTGTGGCCCAGGTAAACTATTTTTAGAATGCTGCTCCCTAGTTAAGTGGCATTGGTCTCACTCCTAAAGGATGCCATTATTAAATTGGGAACAACTGTCTTTACCATTTGGATCCAAAGTTTCATGAAGCACAGAGAGAAACATCTGATTGCTTCAGAGCCAATCCATGCCTATGGGTCCCAATCTGGCTGCCTTGTTGGACAAGAAGCAGTTCCATGCTGGGCAAATTATGGTAGCTAATGAGGGAATGTATCAGATTCCAAGTTCAGACTGCAGGATACATGAATGCTGAGTCCTGACTCTGTGGTTTGGTCTCTTAGTTTTGCTATTAAGTCTTATGCATTTGTATCACTTCTCCACCTGTTGCTACTCTGAAAGATTAGAAAATGTGATAATAGAACACAGGTGTTTTTTCTCATGATGCAGCCTTCCCACGTAGCGTGAGAGCCCTTCCACCTACACTTATGGGCGAAATGAACTCACATAAATGGAAGGCTCCTAGGTTATTGTAGAATGTGACTTCACACAAAACTCAATGGTGGAAATGGGAATTAAGAGAAAACTGCCCTATAGGTTTATATTTTGTAATCTTTGAATAAGTTGTTACCAGTGACAATGAAATTAAACATGAAGTTAATTAGTGTAAAGTAAGAGGCTGATTATGTGATAACTTTCAGTGTTACTATATAATTCAGGTTTTCTTCTAGTTCTCTCCCGCCCTCCTACTATATTGGAAATGGTGGCTAATCCTGAAAAGTAAAACCTCACTCCAAAGGAATTAGAGCGGGGAACATGTGGGAGAAATAGCATGTATGAAAATAGAGCCCCAGTGTAGACTGTAATTATTTCTTTCAAATGGAATTTACTTTGATAAACTTTAAAATAAATATTCTGTGAAGAGGAAAATTGCTTGAGTCAAGATGTGTAACCTTCTACTGAGTTAGAGGGTAACAGCCACAGAGTCCCCAATTTGCTTGTTTGCTAAACAAAGACACATCGGGCGGAGAGGTCAGAATTTAAAATGGTGATGGATGCAGGATGATTGATTTTTGCAACCAGTTATTTTTATGGGTGCTGAGACTGTTTTTCCTTTTGAGGAGGCAGCTGTTAGAGCCCAGCTGCTTAACCTCAGGCCTGGCCATGGAAACCTCCCGTAACTGGCCTTTGTTTCTTTCACATTTGATACCTTTGGGGTTCACACGTCCACACTGCATGTGGTTTACGGCAGCAGATACTTTGAGAAAACTGCCGGCTCAGTCGGGCTGTTCCAAACTGACGTTGGCCCAAACTCTGCCTCACTTCATCTAGAGTGGGACATGTCTGTATCGAAGGATTGGTTCACACCTGATTTGCCCAGACACCTCGCAGGAGGTGTGGTAAGATGGGGTAAGCTGGAATCTACAACGATAAAGTAAAAGGTAAGGGTGGGAGTCCTTCAGCTTTCAGCTCAACAAGCGTGTTCTGTTCATTCTATATGAAGCATCTGGCACTGGTCACACTCAGGAAGCACACTGGGCGAGATGGCCCATTGGTTTGACCTAGTATGACCTGTCTTGTGTTCTTATGTAAGTCATCTAAGTGAGACTGACTTCCAGGATCCCAGGACTGATCCTCTGGGGAATGAAGCACAACAGTGACAGGCTGTGCAGCCTGCACTAGTCTCCTGTACCTGAAAAGCCTGCAGCCTGAAGTGCTGGGCCAGCTATGCCAGTACCTGGTTCCTCAACTGCAGCTACAGGTCCTGCTCCATGTGACTCCAAAGCCAAAGAGCTGCAGAGATCCAACCCTCATAATCTTTGCCATTTATTTTCCTTTTTCTATTATTAGTGATGCAATAGTGAAATCTAAGGAGAAAACTAATTCACTTTGAGGCTGTGGGCTAAATATAAGCAATAATTTGGTTTCGGTATTGAAATGTTCAGCTCTCCAAATCTGGGATGCACTGCCTGGGTGAAAACCTCTGATTGGGGTTTTGGTACCACTAAATATGCACCTGCCTCCTTGGGTTGCTGTTCTAGGATTTATAAGGGTTGATTTTCTGCTGTATTCTTCTGATGGTTTGACTAAATTGATGACTTGATTCCAACGCAATATCCTAGTTAACTCGTTGATTTACTGATTTGACCTGAACTTTATCACTGCATTGTTTAACCCTTCATTAGCTAGTCGTTTAGCCTTAGCGATGTATGTTCTTGGTTGTATTTGTTCATGTTAATAAAACATGAAACTGGGATACTGAGTCATTTCTTTCAATAAGCAACAAGGGCTGGAACTGTGGAGAATGTGAACGGAGATCAGACATTGGACGTCTGAGCCTTATCAGATTCATCTAAATTAACACTGTGTTTCCCAAAGGGGAGCAATGGAGGGGCATCTATCTTAGCTCCAGCTGCGGCCGGGTGGGGAGGGAGAGCTCAGACCATCACAAGGGAAAATAAGCTCCCTACCCAGGCTTTCAGGAATTTGGGGAGGTGCAGTGTGTCTGAGTGAGGAGAGATCAGTGAGGTGGGGCTGATCTGAGTAGGGTCAGGGTCTTGCTCTGCAGCCACTCTCATGGCCCTGCCCAATCCTTACCCCAGTCTGATTTGCCCAGGGGTTGGGCCTTGTCAGGCCAAGATGGGGTTGGAGCCTGGTTGGAAGGGCTGTAAAAGGTAGTGAACAGTTTGTAGATTTCAGCCAGCAGGGTGTTGGTAGAGTAAATGTGTGTGTGTTAAAGGACGCTGCTGACAGAGGACAGGATGAAGGTGGTGCAGGCAACTGTAACTGCGTCTCCTGCTTTTCAGAAGTTTGAGTCTTGCGGCTGCAGAGGTTCTGCAAGGGGCTGATATTGCTCCAGCCAATCTTAACTCTGCATTAAGGAAGGGTTTTGCCCTTTAATGATTAATTCTCCTCAGTACTAACTGGGCTCTGAGGCTGACCCCAAGCCAAATGCTTAGAAAGAAAACAATGAAAATATCAACTGTCCATGACTCGTTTAAAACAAATCCTGTCCCTCCTGTCTGCACTGGCAATGATGAGAGGAAACCAAGCCAAGTGATTCATTGCCTCGGGAGAAGTTTAACCACTTCCATTCTCTGTATCTTTACTGTAACGGAAAGGAACAAGAAAAGCAAATGGAGTTCACAGAGAAAAAGTGGCAGATTTCTTCTCTCCAAAGCTCTGAGAGCAAACCCTGTTCTCCACATGACCCTCTTCTTTATATTTAACTCCTCCCCATTGGGCTGGATTACTGCTAGTAGCACATCCTCGCTCTGCTTCCTTCAGCATCTCAGTGTGATTACGATTAGATGAGTAATGTCCGTCCTTTCCTTCAACCTGCAAAGGAAACTTCTGCTTCACCACACCAGCTAACAAGAAGTCATGAAAGCAGTTTCCTTGGGAATTCCAGTCCTTGTATTACCACCAAAACACTAGACTGAGAAATGAGTGGTTCTTTAAAATCAATGTCTTCAACTAAGGCCTGGTCTACACTAGGTGGGGTGTCGATCTAGCAGACGCAACTTCAGCTACGTGAATAGCGTAGCTGAAGTCGAAGTACCTTAGCTAGAATTACTTACCCGTCCTCACGGCGCGATCGACGTCCCACGGCTCCCTGCCGACTCCGCCACCGCCACTCACTCTGGTGGAGTTCCGGAGTCGACGGGAGCGTGTTCGGGTTCAATATCGCATCTAGATGAGACGCGATATATCGAACTCCGAGAAATCGATTGCTACCCGCCAATCTGGCGGGGAGTGAAGACACCCTAAGAGGCTATATTCTGATCTCACAGGACCAGCCGCCCACCCAGGTCAATATATAACTTAGATATTTCCCCAAAATCACATTGATGCCAATCCTTCAGTATCTAAATTCTAAAGGTTTATTTATAAAAAGAAAGAAAGAAAGAAAGAAAGAAAGAAAGAAAGAAAGAAAGAAAGGTGAGAATTAAAATTGGTTAAAGGAATCAAATACAATAATTGCAAAGTTCTTGGTTCAGGCTTATAGCAGTGATAGAATAAACTGCTGTCTTGATAAGTCCTTGGGTGCTTCCAAGTCACTGGAAGTTCCTCTCCCTTGGTTAGATGCTCCCATTAGTATAAGTCAGGGGTGTCCAAACTACGGCCCGCGGGCCAGTTTTTATTGGCCCGCAGCAAATTCTGAAAATATAATTGAATATGGCCCGCACATGGCGCTTGAGCTCAACTCTGTTGCACTTCTCAGTTTCAACACTAGATGGAGCCAGTCACAGAAAAGGTGCTTCTCCACTAAACAACATTAAGCAAAGAAAAATAGTTACCACGAGTCACCAGAAATGGCAGCACCGAAGAAACGCAAGATAGCAAGTGAGTGTAGAACAGGGGTGGGCAAACTATGGCCTGCAGGCCACATCCGACCCGCGGGACCGTCCTGCTGAGCCCCCGAGCTTCTAGCCCGAGACGCTCGCCCAAGGCCCCTCCCACACTGTTCCCTCGCCCACAGCCTCAGCTCGCTCGCCGCTCCACTGCCGGAGCCGGCACAAGGCTCTGCTGTGAGCTTGGGCAGTGCAGCTGCAGAGCCCGGCCTGACCCAGTGCTCTGAGCCGCGCGGTGGCGGTGGTGGCATGTCCTGCCCAGCCGGGTGGCGCGGCTGTAACACTGCCAGCCACTGGTGCTCCAGGCAGCACGGTAAGGAGGCAGGAGCAGGGTGGGTTGGATAGAGGGCAGGAGAGTCCGGTGGTGGTCAGGGGCGGGGGTGTGGTTCGGGTTTGGGGAGAACAGGGGGTTGAATGGGGGCAGGGGTCCCGGGGGATAGTCAGAAAGGAGGGGGGTGGGATGGGGTGGCAGGCGGCAGTGAGGGGCAGGGGTTCTGGGGGCAGTCAGACAGGGAGAAGGGTGGGTGGATGGGGCAGGGTTTTAAACAGAGACTGTGAATGGTTGGGTCATTGCACTAATTGAATCTATTTCTCCACGTTAAGTATCCTCACACCTTCTGTGGGTCATCTTGATTATCACTTCAAAGGTTTTTTTCTCCTGCTGATGATTGCTCATCTCAGTTGATTGGCCGCTTAGAGTTGGTATGGCTACTTCCACCTTTCACGGTCTCTGTATGTATAAATATCTTCTTTCTGTGTTCCATTCTATGCATCCGCTGAAGTGAGCTGTTAGCCAGTGAGTGGCCCATCGAACGGACACTTAATTCACAATGGACCATGGGAGGCACCCATCTACACTGAACGGACTTTTCTGTGAATGTTCTATCTGACGATCCTGCAAAGTATCCATCCTGCAATGACTGAGCAAATGGGGCATGGACAGGACTTGCCCATGTGACTCCAAGCTCCCATCTTTCACCTGTGATTTTCCACTAGCTGTGCTGAGGACTTTGAAACAATGGGTTTCTTCATATGGCAGAAGTTAAAAGAGGCCCTGGAAACATCTCCACTGTGCCTCTAGCCTGCTCCAGCCTCTTTCCTGCTCAAACATCTGGACTATGGACTTATACCAGGGGCGGCAAACTTTTGGCCTGAGGGCCGCATCGGGTTTCAGAATTGTATGGAGGGTCGGTTAGGAGGGGGCCGTGGCCCAGCCCCACCTCCTATCTACCACCCGGCCAGGACTCCTGCCCCATCCAACTGCCCCATTCCTGATGGTCCCTCTGGGACCCTGCCCCATCCACACACACCTGCTCCCTGTCCCCTGACTGCCCCTGGGCCCCTGCCGCCCCATCCAACCCTCCTCTCATTCCTGACGGCCCTCCCGGGACCCCTGCCCCATCCACACCCCTTCTCCCTGTCCCCGACTGCCCCCAGAACCCCTGCCCTCACTGCCCCCTGCCACCCCACCCAACCCCTCCTTCCTGACTACCCCGGGACCCCTGCCCCATCCACCCACCCCTTCTCCCTGTCCCTGACTGCCCCCAGAACCCCTGCCCTCACTGCCCCTGCCACCCCATCCAACCCCTCCTTCCTGACTATCCCCGGGACCCTGCCCCCATTCAACCCCTGTTCCCCAACCCCTATCCACACCCCCGCCCCTGACCACCACCCCGGACTCTCCTGCCTCTATCCAACCCACCCTGCTCCCTTGTGCCGGCTCCGCAGTGGAGCGAGCGAGCGAGCTGAGGCTGTGGGCGAGGGGAACAGTGTGGGAGGGGCCTTGGGCGAGCCGCCTCGGCCAGAAGCTCGGGGCTCAGCAGGACGGTCCCGCTGGTCGGATGTGGCCTGCAGGCCATAGTTTGCCCACCCTGTTCTACACTCACTTGCTATCTTGCGTTTCTTCGGTGCTGCCATTTCTGGTGACTCGTGGTAACTATTTTTCTTTGCTTAATGTTGTTTAGTGGAGAAGCACCTTTCTGTGACTGGCTCCATCTAGTGTTGAAACTGAGAAGTGCAACAGAGTTGAGCCTGCGCCATGTGCGGCCATATTCAATTATATTTTCAGAATTTGCTATGGCCAATAAAACTGACCCGCTGGCCGCAGTTGGTCTGCTGGCCGTAGTTTGGACACCCTGACTTATACTAATGGGAGCATCTAACTAAGGGAGAGGAACTTCCAGTGACTTGAAGCACCCAAAGACTTATCAAGCCAGCAGTTTATTCTATCACTGCTATAAGCCTGAACCAAGAACTTTGCAATTATTGTATTTGATTCCTTTAACCAATTTTAATTCTCACCTTTCTTTCTTTCTTTCTTTCTTTCTTTCTTTCTTCTTTCTTTCTTTCTTTCTTTCTTTTTATAAATAAACCTTTAGAATTTAGATACTGAAGGATTGGCATCAATGTGATTTTGGGGAAAATCTAAGTTATATATTGACCTGGGTGGGCGGCTGGTCCTGTGAGATCAGAATATAGCCTCTTAGGGTGTCTTCACTCCCACCAGATTGGCGGGTAGCAATCGATTTCGGAGTTCGATATATCGCGCCTCATCTAGATGCGATATTGAACCCGAACACGCCCCGTCGACCGAACTCCACCAGAGTGAGTGGCGGTAGCGAGTCGACGGGGAGCCGTGGACCTCGATCCCGCGCCGTGAGGACGGGTGGTATTCTAGCTAAGGTATTGACTTCAGCTACGCTATTCACGTAGCTGAAGTTGCATCTTAGATCGACACCCCCCCACCTAGTGTAGACCAGGCCTTAGTTGAAGACATTGATTTTAAAGAACCACCATTTCTCAGTCTA
This sequence comes from Mauremys reevesii, assembly GCF_016161935.1. Taxonomy (NCBI): domain Eukaryota; kingdom Metazoa; phylum Chordata; order Testudines; family Geoemydidae; genus Mauremys; species Mauremys reevesii. Next base: position 16,992,832 of record NC_052639.1, read on the forward strand.
GTGTTTTGGTGGTAATACATGACTGGAATTCCCAAGGAAACTGCTTTCATGACTTCTTGTTAGCTGGTGTGGTGAAGCAGAAGTTTCCTTTGCAGGTTGAAGGGGAAAGGACGGACATTACTCATCTAATCGTAATCACACTGAGATGCTGAAGGAAGCAGAGCGAGGATGTGCTACTAGCAGTAATCCAGCCCAATGGGGAGGAGTTAAATATAAAGAAGAGGGTCATGTGGAGAACAGGGTTTGCTCTCAGAGCTTTGGAGAGAAAAGAAATCTGCCACTTTTTCTCTGTGAACTCCATTTGCTTTTCTTGTTCCTTTCCGTTACAGTAAAGATACAGAGAATGGAAGTGGTTAAACTTCTCCTGAGGCAATGAATCACTTGGCTTGGTTTCCTCTCATCATTGCCAGTGCAGACAGGAGGGACAGGATTTGTTTTAAACGAGTCATGGACAGTTGATATTTTCATTGTTTTCTTTCTAAGCATTTAGCTTGGGGGTCAGCCTCAGAGCCCAGTTAGTACTGAGGGAGAATTAATCATTAAAGTGCAAACCCTTCCTTAATGCAGAGTTAAGATTGGCTGGAGCAATATCAGCCTTTGCAGAACCTCTGCAGCCGCAAAACTCAAACTTCTGAAAAGCAGGAGACGCAGTTACAGTTGCCTGCACCACCTTCATCCTGTCCTCTGTCAGCAGCGTCCCTTTAACACACACACATTTACTCTACCAACACCCTGCTGGCTGAAATCTACAAACTTTTCACTACCTTTACAGCCCTTCCAACCAGAGCTCCAACCCCATCTTGGCCTGACAAGGCCCAACCCCTGGGCAACCAGACTGGGGTAAGGATTGGGCAGGGCCATGAGAGTGGCTGCAGAGCAAGACCCTGACCCCTACTCAGATCAGCCCCACCTCACTGATCTCTCCTCACTCAGACACACTGCACCCTCCCCAAATTCCTGAAAGCCTGGGTAGGGGAGCTTATTTTCCTTGTGATGGTCTGAGCTCTCCCTCCCAACCCGGCCGCAGCTGGAGCTAAGATAGATGCCCTCCATTGCTCCCCTTGGGAAACACAGTGTTAATTTAGATGAATCTGATAAGGCTCAGACGTCCAATGTCTGATCTCCGTTCACATTCTCCACAGTTCCAGCCTTGTTGCTTATTGAAAGAAATGACTCAGTATCCCAGTTTCTGTGTTTTATTAACATGAACAAATACAACCAAGAACATACATCGCTAAGGCTAAACGACTAGCTAATGAAGGTTAAACAATGCAGTGATAAAGTCAGGTCAAATCAGTAAATCAACGAGATTAACTAGGATGTCATGCGTTGGAATCAAGTCATCAATTTAGTCAAACCATCAGAAGAATACAGCAGAAAATCAACCCTTATAAATCCTAGAACAGCAACCCAAGGAGGCAGGTGCATATTTAGTGGTACCAAAACCCCAATCAGAGGTTTACACCCAGGCAGTGCATCCCAGATTTGTAGAGCTGAACATTTCACATACGAAACCAAATTATTGCTTATATTTAGCCCACAGCCTCAAAGTGAATTAGTTTTCTCCTTAGATTTCACTATTGCATCACTAGCCAATAGAAAAAGGAA